>NW_009706234.1:5643-7511 GCF_000703405.1 Apaloderma vittatum | reverse complement strand
CCCCGCCGCCGCTCCCCACCCAGTTTCCCCCTCCCCATCATCTCCGGGAGGAGGCACTGCGGGGATAGCGGGGGGGCTGCGCTCCTGCGGGGGGCAGGCACCTTCGGGGACGGGACGGGCCCTGCAAGAATCAGCCCGCCTGTGCCTGCACCTCTTTCGAGGTTGGAATGTCTCCCCTCCCTCCCTCCTCTCTTCTTTTGGAGGGGGAGGAAGGGTGCGTGTGTGCATTAGCATTTCCCCTCCCTTGTCTGTTCTCACTTCTTTGCCTCTGAACCTTCGTTACTCATGAAGCCTCCTTATGCCTTAGGTAGAAATATTTCAGGGCAGCAAAGTGCACGTTTCACGGAGCATTTAACTTTTTTTTTTTTATCGTGGCCGTCGTGTAACACTTCTGCTGCTTCCTCATTCCTCGTTGGCAACCCCCTGTGCCAAAGTACCCTCTTGTGGTGATAATGATTTCTGATGACTACGTGCATCCAGCTGGCCAGCTTGAGCTATGCAGTATATAAAAATGCCCTTCAATTTGCTTCGCAAGGACAAGAATTCCCCTCTCTTTCAAGAGCTATAAAAGTGTTGGGGGGCTAGTGGGACAAAGAAATACCTTTACTCCTCCCATCACCTCTATTCTCCTCTTCCTCACTCTTCCTCTTCTTCTGTAACTTAGAGAAAACTGGGGTAAGGAAGCTGAGATTGCCCACCACAGTTTCAGAAAGCGAGTGAAAAACAAACGCACTACAGGTGCAAAATCCTCACACATGAATTCCCTGGACATGTACTATAAAAGTCCCACTGAGAGCTGAATGAGTAAGACCCACACAGGAAAGAACCTAGAAAACTTCTCTCCTTTCCTCATATTTATCCATTGCCTATCTAGAAAATAACATATTAAGTGCAAGTTTTGGAAGTGGACTGCAAGGCTTTTTAAACTGGGACAGATCTCTTATTCTGTTTTAAAATACAGCCCAGACAGTTTTCCTTGCTCCCACAAGGTTCTTCTAACCGCACATTGTTGGTGTAAAAATATGACCAGGGAGAATCAAAAACATTTTGCCAGTATGCCTTTTAAATGTAAGAATAAGAATAAAAGTGCCTTTTGTCTCCTCAGGTGAATAGAAGTCTTAAAAAAAAAATCTCATTTGAATAATCTTAGAAAAAAAAATCCCTAGAAAACACATTTTAAAGTACCTTTGTGAAGCTGTGAGACAGCTTGAAACTACTACATTTTAAAACAATCAGAAGATTAAAGCACCCGCATGCAAGGAACTCACGCAGAGCTGTTTAATAAATTATTCCTGGGCTGAATTATTGGCATATTTAGGCTTAAAACGCAGCAAGTTCTTTCCTTTCGCATGTCACAAGCAGGGGCTGTGAGACAGCCTACACAATGCGTTTAAACCATGGCAAACTGGAATTGATTTACATCCCTCGCAAACCCGCTTTCATACCCCGTACAAACCCGAAGCGCACAATGACCTGCACAGCATCGCTGCCTACCGGGAGAATTAAGAAAAAAAACCCAAAAAACACAAAACCAAACAAAAAAACCCCCTCAAAATGGTTAATACATACATAATTTTTATCCCGGAAACTTACTTTTGACAAGGTTAAGAAACAAGAAGGGGGGAAGAAAAAAAAAAAAAGAAAAGGCAGCAGCCGGAGCTGTGCAGAATGACCTGCACAGCATCGCTGCCTACCGGGAGAATTAAGAAAAAAAACCCAAAAAACACAAAACCAAACAAAAAAACCCCCTCAAAATGGTTAATACATACATAATTTTTATCCCGGAAACTTACTTTTGACAAGGTTAAGAAACAAGAAGGGGGGAAGAAAAAAAAAAAAAGAAAAGGCAGCAGCCGGAGCTGTGCAGA
>NW_009706234.1:0-5377 GCF_000703405.1 Apaloderma vittatum | reverse complement strand
GGGAGGGGGGGCACGCAGGCTCTTCTTCAGACAATGTCAAGTTTCCCAACCTTCCTTCCCCCGGCCTATTAAAAGTCGGCAGCGGGGAGGCAACTGTCCGCCTGGCTCTTATTTCAAACCGCAGCCCAGGGATGTAGTAGTTGGCTGCATTAGGCCATGAAATAGCCTCGCCAATCAGGAGGAAGGGGAGGGAGGTAGAGCACATAAAGGCTGCCTACACGAGGATTAGGAAAGCTTTCAAGGATTTAAAAGACTGAAAGCAGCTGGAAACAGTGTCTAGGGCTACAAAGAGGGAAGTCAATTTGCGGTGTAGGAGATTATTCCCGTTCTCATCTAAACTGCTCTGGCTCTGCTTAAAGCTCAAAGGGCTCCCGGGACTTCAGCAAGAAAACGTGAACGTCCCGTTGAAAGTAGTGAAACATCAGGGTGACGCGGGAACGCTTTCGCAGCCGCCTGGTAAAGTGGCAATATCCCGTCTGAGTCGGAGCCACATGCATTCCAGAAGCACCAATTTCCTCACGTCACATGAAAAAGTAAATTACAGAATGACCTGAGCGGGAAGTAGTAAAATACGGTCTGCTATCTGCACCAGGAGCAAGTGTCACAGCCGTACGGGCGCGAATCCATAGGCTTTGGAAATGTTCTGCTGCAAAGCTTTATTTGTCTCGCTGGCAAATGTTTAATCAGCCTTAGATTAGCGTGTTATCTATTTTCCTTTCTTTAGGAAGGGTGTTTTCTTCGTTCCTGAAGCTTAGTTCCTTGTGCAAGGTAACACCAGACCCCAAATGCAACTTTGAAGAAAAAAGCATAACTAGTTTATTTTTTTTAAAAAAAAAGGATTTTAAAGAGATCAGCTGCTTTGTGCTGCCCCTCGGTGGCTCTCATTAAAATAAATAAAAGGCAAAAAGAAAAATCTCAACTCTAAAGCACCATTGCTGTCAGTTACACCTTTCTTGAGTGGGAAAAAAAAAAAGCAGAGAAATACAAACTTGCAAATTCACACCACCCGCTCTTCTCCAAATTCTTTGCCTCTAACTTATATCAGTTCAGAAGCCTGTTAAGTCTCTCTGTTCCACTCTAAATGGAAATCTGTCTTTTGATCTCAGGAGACAATCAGGCAAATCTGATGTCTGAAGAAAAGCACCAATATCGTGGATTTGCTTCTGCAAAGGCTTTATCTACCAATGTGGAAAGTAGGCACTATCTAGAAAAATTCTTATCTGTACAAGAAATCTTATTGAACTGAGCTGCAGAAAAAAAAATAATATTACAATGATGTGCTGCCAGGATTTTAATTAAAGGCTTCCTAAAATATATTTTCTTTTAACTTGTGATAAGCTCCAGCACTGGGTATGTCACAGGGAAAGGAAGAAAAGGTTTGAAAAATTTGTTTGTTTTCCCATTTAAGGACAATAACAATTTTTCTCATAAGTGAAACCAAGGAAGGAGTTTGTGTAATATTGGCACTGTCTAGCTCAGAAGTAAGACATAGATGAAGGGATAACTTGATTTAAAGCACTATTGCACTTTACGCAGGGCCGAGTGTGCTCTTGCCTGGTCCATGTCCTCAAGTGGAATGACCCAGTTACATGCACTAATGTCCAAGTGAAACCAGCTATCCCCAGGGATCCACTCAGCACACTGTGGAAAGGTAAGACCAGACATTTACATTAGCCAGCGTGGAGACAACTTAGTGATCCTCCAGTGACAGTCTAGACCAGCACACTTGCACAACAGCTCAAAGCAGCTGGAACGAACAGAGTGAGGTGCATTAAGAGCACTTAACAGGAATGCTTGTCCTCTGTTCCCTAAACCTAGCTCAGTGGACACACGCTGCTTGAAAATGAGTAAGTGGTATGTAAAGACCTTTTACTGTGGTTAAATCTAGGAGAATCCTCTCTGGGATGCACTCAAAAGAAGCATAAAAATGCTTTTCTGAAGTAACTCCAGCCTTAGGGATGAATTTCCCTGGTGAGGGTGATTTAGCAAAAGGTGTAAAACTGACAAAATTAGTAAAGATTATAAAGGATTCACCCCAAAACCTTGTATTTGGTTTCAGGGCTTTAAGAAGGGATCCTGAGAACAGTTTTATGTGGAAACATAGCAAAAGACTCAGTAAGAACTCCCAACAGTATAAAGATAAAACAGCTGCAGAACTTTTCTGACAATGCAAAACTTTTCATATACAACATCTACTCCTTACAGGATGGGATGGGAATTGCATTTTTCTGGAACAGCAGAATGGGCCATCAAAAAAATGAGTTAGTTCTACAGAATGAAAACTCATTTTAGTGTTAGCAAAAAAAAAATTTAAAAATAAATTAATCAATGACAAATTCAGCGTGAAGTGCAGACTTTTTTTTTCAGTGAAATAATCAAGTGTCATAGGCAGCCCCCATTCTGATTCCACCACTCACTTTCCACCTTTGAGGAATGTAATTTGTGGTCAACCCCAACGGCAGCTGTGGATTAACTTCTTAAGGACTTATGAGAGGCATGAGAGGAGGAGAGAGGGTCATCATCTGAATTGATTATGAAGGTAGTCAGCGTCCAAAGACGAAATAGTACAACCAGATATGAGGTAGAGGAATCACCACTTGGGATGCAAGAAAAAACAGGTGCTGTTTATTACACCTTCCTCTGAATAACCAGTTTCATATCTATAGCCCAAGTGTATGTGCATGCATGGTCTTTGGGGAAGTGAAAGAAGACCAGTTACAAACGGTGCATTATGTCAAAAGTATCGCAATTTTTTACTAAAACATAGTAAAGTTGGTGTTGTGTGACTTTTGTCAGCACATCAACCATCATTCTGGAAAAGTTCAGCTGAGTTTTGCAGGATGAAGCTCAGTTCAGTGCTGTCCTGGTTTAGTGGCCAGCCCAGCCCTAACCCTGCACAAGTACCCATCAATGCAATGCACAAATGTGAAGGTTTTAAATTGTGACAAGGCATGGACAACAATTTTGATACCAAACATTTAATACTGCTTCAAAATCTGAAACTTTTGCTTATTCTGGTTTATTAATTAAACCTTCATTGATGTGCCTCATTCTCACCAATAAATTACCAAACACAGGAACACTTCTGAACCAGTGGACCAGATACAACACAACCTCATGTGGAATTTCTTGGTCACTGATGTTTTTTCAGTGTAACACAATCTTATGTAGTCCAGACCAAGCTAGCTCTGCATCAGCTGCAGGGGTAGCACAGAATGGGAAGTGGAGAAAAGGACTTTCCCTCATTAGCTGAATTCCAGCTGCCATGGAGATCCTTCTGGGCCCAGAGAATTCAATATATGCTAAAGACAGGAGCTGTGCCAAACAGAGTCCAAGCAGACCCCAGGATCTGATTATATGGTAGGAGTGAAAGAGTTGCAGCAGGGAAAAATATGACCCAGCACAAGGTTAGAAAGGAAGACAGAAACCTATCTTGAAAATCAACGTCTTCAGCTATGAAGTCAATCACAAATAGATTGCCTTCAATTTGCAATATAGACAATTGATAGATATGCTTTTTTAAATTAAATAAGCAGCTAAACTGTTGTGTTTTCAGAGGAAAAGGTAATATTCACACCCAAACTATTGGTGTTGAAATGAATTTCTAGTGGTTGTTATAGTCCCTCCCTTGGCAGTTTAAAATTGGTACCCGCAGGAAGAACAGGATGTCCAGAATACAAAATACTATTTAATAACCCCAGATAACACTAGAATTTATAACTCAAGGCAACACTGGAATGTAAAAATAACCTCTAGAAGAACTGGCACCAAAATGAGGTTGCAAGATGAAGACAAATTTCTGAGAAGATAGTATAAAAATTGAAAAAGTACTGAAGGAATGTTAATATGAAAAACTGTTGTGAAGACATGAAAGTGTAACACAATGACTTTAAAATGTATAGTTAATATTTGTGAATATAAGAATGTACAGAGCCGGATCTCACAGCACAGTACTTAACTGCAGTGAACGCAAGGAAGATAAACTAATGACCCTGGCAGAGTATCTGACTCATGGTTTTTTAAATGTGCACATTTTCCAACAGAAGTTTAAAAATAAGACATCCTTAAATTTATCAATACACACTGAATGCCACTGAGTGCACAAAGACGCCCTTAAGGCAGACCTTTGGGAAATTCATTGCCTTTCAAGCAAGATGACTTAGCCTTTTGGCAGGGTATCACTAAAACAGGCAGAGATGAAAAAGATCAGAGCATCCTGCAGTCCTCTTAGTGGAGTGGTCCTTAGCTGACCATTCGCCCTCACTTGCTTATTTACAGCATCCCTCAAACTGCCCTGATCTCACATGGAGCTGCAGCAGGCGCAGGCAAGAGAGAAGGGAGGATGTCTTCAGGGCACTTTCTTCCTCCACCACTTAAGCAATTTAAATAAATCACAGCTCATACAGACAGAAAGGTGTTTAAAAAATGATCCATTGCCATAATGACAACACTGACTAGGCTTTTTATTAAAGTATTTTAATCAAAAGAATAATATCTGCTGGATTTTGTTTTACCACATGTGCTATGAGGCTGATACTTCCTCTCTAGGCTGAACAAGTTGATGCACATTCATGTGTAATTACATAGTGATAAGAAGTCTCTGATAGTCTATTCCAAAATTACATGGAAGTATAGTTCAGTTAAAAAGATCGACAAAGAAGGATACTATAAGCGTTTCGAGTTTCTAAAACATCTGTTCCCTAGTACATACTCATGCAGAATTAAATGGAAATCATAATTAGTTTACTGTTGTTTCTCCATTTAATTTCCTAGAGGTTTATAGTTAGTTGATACTTCAGTAATAACTACACCTCATTGTTCTCGGAAGTAATAGATAATAGTGAAATTACACAATTTTTTTCTTAATATTCCCATCTTAAGCCTCCATGAAAAAAAGAATGAAAGTAACACACAAGAATTGCCTTATGTTTCTGTAACCCCTATCAGCATAGAAAAAAAAGAGTAACTTTATTTCAATGCTTTTTGTACCGACTGCTTATTTAGTGTCTGATTGCAAAAATCAGTGATGCAATGACTCAAGTTAAGTCAGGCAAATAACGTAAGTTAACATAAGTTTGCCTTTTACAGCCCAACATCAAACAGTGGCTGTCAAAATCAATACAGTTCTGCTATTCTAGGAGTTACATACAAACATTTGATCACATAGATTTGGAGAAGAGTCATCTGGCCACAGTTTTATTGACACAAGTTAAAACCTAAATGTATAAATTGTCACCTAGAGCAAGCAGGTCCCTACTCAAACTCCCATTATCTGCATGTTAGCCGAGACCACCAAACTATGCCAATCCTTCATAGAATCATAGAAACATTAGGGTTGGAAAGGATCTTAAGATCATCAAGTTCAACCTACAGCCCT
>NW_009706233.1:0-4575 GCF_000703405.1 Apaloderma vittatum | reverse complement strand
CCTTCCGCGCAGGGACTGCCCCGCTGCGTACTCAGGCAGTCACCAACGGCGTGAGCCCGCCGCCTGGCTCCCCAAATTGGTTGAGGCTCTTGCAGTGAAATACGAATTTTTGTTGCCCCTCCTTGAGGTTTTTTTTGTATTCAAATAATCACTTTTTTAAAAAAAAAACCCCATGCATTTGATTTCCTTACACTATGTTGATTCCCGTTACCGCACGACTCCAGATGCTTGGAGCTTTTTCATCAAGATTGATGCTACTCCACACAGTATTACAAGATGCTACATATTTTAATTCAGTACTTTTTGAAGTCTTCTGACTGTGCCAGTGACCCTGGCCAGTGGCTGGGGTATATGAGGAAGCTTACAAACTGGATAAAGTTACTCGCACAATTAACCTTTTCCGCATACATTACACAGGTGCACACACATGCACTGCATGTCCTGGAGGGGGTTTGTGCTGAGTTACATAAAGCTCTTCCCCTGTTAACAAATGTTCACCTGGATAGTTAGTGCTGGTCTACTGAGATTTCTTCTCTGCTGTGAAGAGACGAGCCCAAACATCAAGCAGCTGTCCAAGAGTCTTTATAGTTCTTTTGCTTAGGGATGTGGTGTTTTTACATCTATGAATTAGCAATGTGCCTGAGTTTCAGTTCTGCAAAATGAAGTTACGTTGGTAATGCCACCTGTCACTCACAATGTAACCTTTTTGTAGGCATTGTCTAATAAATATGTACACAATAGTAGTACTTGTAAGTCAGCTGAGTTTAGCTGCTTGCATTAGCTGATTTTGTAAAAGTTCAGGTCCCGTGCTGTAGACTTACTGAAGGAGATATTCATTGCTAGATGCATGGCAGTCTGCTTATTCTTAATGACAAATTATTAATATAATGTAAGCAAATTCTTCATTTCAACAGCTCCTTGTTTTTTTGCCATTCTCTCTGGTCTTGTCCTTGTAAATTCAATTTCACAGGCACAATCTGTAACGCAGCAGGTGCCAAGTGTAGCCTTCTTGTTTCATAGGATCCAACTAACTGTCTATGTGGGATTCGTTTAAAGAGTAACACAGGCAGCAATGAAAAAACTTGTGTTTCTGTTATACATAAAAAACCCCCCACCCAGTGTTTCTCAATTAGTCCGCCCTTGTAGCCAGTTCCTGAGTTGTTAAAGACCACCTACTACTGTGCTTCTATGCAAGCCGAAGTCTTTATGAACTCAGTGGAGAAGACAATTGGGTTATCCATGAGCGTGGCCTTGCTTTTGCAGGTGAAAATTTGTAGGTCAGGCCTGGGTACTTAATGATGCTGAAACCAAAGGAACTTAGGTATCTGAATACCTTCGAGGATTTTGGAGTTTATTGCACTCTGTTATTTAGACTTCAGAGCTTGGGCTTTTAATTACTGTCTTATGGATGGATTCTCTGTGCTTTATGTTGAATTAATTGACCTATGTACATGTCCTAGTCCTGCCATAGGGAAAGGATCTACCTAACTCATTACCTCTACACTTTCTTGTGATTTTTAGAGCAGATACAGGCTGGTAGTCATTCTATCCTGAATAAGCTCATGGAGGTTTCCCAGGGGAAAGCCTTTGTGCAGACACACATCTGTGATACGTCTGCATGACAGAAACTACCTTCACAGAAAATTCATTCTAATTGCCGTTGCAGTAGTGATCAAGAAGGGCTGGATGACTGGTGGAACTGAACTTCATTTTGCCAGTGGGATGAATGTACAGCTGGAGTTCAAATCTGCAGAGCTCAGATACTGAGGTCTGTATATGAAGTTGGCAGAAGAAGGATGGGTGAGCACAGCTGATGGTGCCAACACAATTAAAACTGAAGAGATGTGGATGGCCAAAGAGCGACGTGACTGTTTTCTATCAATGCCCTGTGCTCTGCACTTGAGCACCAGATAAAGCAGGATCTGCTCTGAGCAGGGGTTTGCACCAGAGCACAAGGGCTGCTTTAATTTTAGAAGCAGGATTTTGAGCTTCAGTGTGTTTGACTACTCTGATCCAGGTCCCAGAGCCAATGGGCTCCAGTGTGCAACAAGGCATGAGCACCTTAAGGAAGCTACATGCTGAATGAGGAACACCCAACCAAAGACAGCCAGCTGGAAGCTTGCAAATGGAGGAGCTTGTTGCAATCTCTCCTCATTTCAGGAGCATTGCTGATGGACACAGGGCTTTGGACAGGCACTTCTAAAATTTTCTCCCCAGAAGGAATGCTTGTGGTTATTTTGAAATGAGCAAACAGAAAGCACCCTCCTGAAGTCAGCACAGTAGCAGGAGAGGAGAAGCTGCTCTGCTGCAGCTCAGAGCTTTTTATTCAGCAGGGTAATGGCCAATGCACTCATCTTGCAAGGAACGCAGAAGGCTCTTAGGGCATATAAACTAGGATATATGCCAGCCTTGCATGTGGGTGGATGTGCTGATGAAGTCACTGGCTATGGTCACACACATTTTAGTTGAACAATGGCATATAAGGTAGAGGAGAGACAGTGAGATGTCTCAAAAGCCAGGTTTCCTAGATGCTGGGCCATCAGACTGGCTCACTGATTTGTGAGGGGCAGAGACTGCAGGAAGCAGGCTGCACTAATGGCTAGAGGGCATGGCTGCAGTGATGAAAATCGTTTGGCTGCTGGGCTGGCAAAGGGGTCTGGTCTCCAGTCTCTGCTCTCGTATTTGAAAAATAATGACAGTCAGATGAAGTCCCTGGTGACTGGAAGAAGGGAAACATCACACCTATCTTTAAAATGAGTAGACAGGAAGTACCAACCTGTCAGCCTCACCCCTGTGCCTGGGAAGATCACAAAACAGATCCCCCTGGAGGCTCTGCTAAGGCAGATGGAGGAGAAGGTGGTGATTCAAGACAGCCAGCATGGCTTCACAAAGGGCAAGTGCTGCCTGACCAACTTAGTGTCTTTCTATAACGGAGTGACTGCATCAGTGGACAAGGAAAGAGCAATGGATGTCATCTCTCTGGACTTCTACAAGGCCTTTGACACAGTCCCTCACAACATCCAATGGTGTGATAGGGAGCAGCCCTGGAGAGAGGACTTTAGGGGTCTTGGTGAATGAAAAGCTGGACATGAGTCACTACTGCGCGCTTGTAGCCTAGAAGACCAATCTCGTCCTGGGCTGCATCGAAAGAAGTGTGGCCAACAGGTTGAGAGAGGTGATCCTGCCCATCTATTCTGCTCTGGTGAGACCCCACCAGGAGGGGTGAGGACTTCTTAGACTGGACTTCTTGGAGTGGGTCCAGAGGAGGGCCACAAAAAAGATGAAGTGGCTGGAGCACCTCTCCTATGAGGACAGGCTGAGGGAGTTGATGTTGCTGAGCCTGAAGAAGAGAAGGCCCAGGGAAGACCTTATGGTGGCCTTCCCATACTTGAAGGAGGCCTACAGGCAAGCTGGGGAGGCATGCAGTGACAGGATGAGGGCAATGGTTTTAAACTAGAGCAGGGTAGATTTAGGTTAGATATTAGAAAAAAGTTCTTTGCAATGACAGTGATGATACACTGGCACAGGTTGCCCAGAGGGGTGGTGGAGGCTCTATCCCTGGAGATATTCAAGGTCAGGCTTGATGGAGCTCTGAGCAACCTGATCTAGTTAGACATGTCTCTGCTTACTGCAGGGGGTTTGGACTAGAGGACGTTTAAATGTCCCTTTCATCCCAACACATTTTATGTTTCTGTGATTCTATGATTCCATGATTCTATGATGATTCTATGATTCTATTTTTTCCTGTGCTGTGAACCACATTTCTAAGTGCCCCAGAGACCCCTGAGGCTTCACCTTTTACTCTTTGGAGACTTTAGCCATAATGTGAGGAAAGTAGTGTGGTACAAGTGTTCCTCTCCCAATGTTTTTTAGGAGTATACTAGGTTCAAGCATCAGATATTGATAGCGATAGGCTACATGTAAGTGTAAAGTATTGCCTGCTTCTTAGGTACCTGGTTATACACAAGACTTGACTATTTTGGGATAAGTGGGAGGAGAATGGTTTTATGACCTTATAATTAACAGTTGTGTGAAATTAACAGCAAGACTTATTAAGTGATTTCTGATAGCACAGTTTCCTTTTTTTTTTACTTATGTTAATTAAAAAAAAAGAACACTTCAGCATGTTTTGTAACACAGCTTTAAATAAACAAACAGAGAAACCTTATTTCAATGGGTGGTCCTGAGGTCTCTACTACTGAGATTCATAGTATCTGAAACGTGTCTGAGAAAATAAAGTAGGCTGATGGTCTGGCAAAGAATGAATTGGGCAGAGGACACAGAGGCGATAATTAGCAGCATCTTAGGTTGCTGATTAGAGAAACTTGGAAGATGTGAGAAAGATGAATGAGTGACCAAACTGCTAATGCTATGCTAACATGCTACAGTATATCCTTGCCTTCAGTTTTTCCAGTGACACTGTGGTACAGTTCCATTCGTGTCTACTGACTCTGAGTTCATGACGTGTTTACTCCCTGCATATCATAGAATCATAGAATTGCCAAGGTTGGAAGGGACCTTAAAGATCACCTATTTCCAACCCCCCTGCCATGGGCAGGGACATCTCCCACTAGA
>NW_009706232.1:127750-137179 GCF_000703405.1 Apaloderma vittatum | reverse complement strand
GGACAAGGTGATTTAGGGTCTTGGTGTGGGCTTTCAGCCGCCTTTGATTGAATAGGTTACCATTGGTACCATAGCAGATGTAAATGCCGTTATCTTCATCGAGGTCTGCCGTGGCCCTTTGGAGCATTATGCTGAAGAAGATAGTGAATAGAGTTGGTGCGAGAACGTAACCTTGTTTCACACCATTGGTTATTGAGAAGGGCTCAGAGAGTGCATCGCCATCTCTGACTTGGCCGTGCTGATCCTCGTGTAACCGGATAATCATTTTGAGGAACTTGGAAGGACATCCTAATCATTCCAAGATCTGCCACAGGCCTTTTCTGCTCACAGTGTCAAAAGCTTTGGTGAGGTCAGGGAAAATTACATGTTCCACTCTCTACATGTCTCTTGCAGTTGTCTGAGAACAAATACCATGTCTGTGGTACTGTTATTGGCTCTGAAAACACATTGGCTTTCAGGTAGAAGTTCTTCTGAGATAGCTGGTACTAGTCTGTTCAAAAGTATTCTTGCAAGGATTTTACCAGCAATAGAGAGCAGAGTAATACCATACTGCAGTTACAATTGGTTACATGCCCCACATCCTTCTCTTCTAGGGTCAATAGAGAATGTGGTGTCTATGAGGAATGTATCTCCAGTACAGTACACACCAGTGTGGCTTATCTCAACTAACCATGGCTGTTACCAAAGTAATGTCCTAAATCAAATGAGAAGAAGCCAAAAGCAAGTCAACACTTCACAGTAGCTGAATAGAGCGTATTTAAAGCCAGAAAGCACACAGAAAATGTAAAAAGGTTTCTGGGAAACTTTCTGCACAAAAGGTCACCAGCCTTTGGATGCAAATATCAGTTTGAGTTTCCTCTGTTCCTGAAGAGGAATAAAATATAAAATCTTCTTTAGTAAATGTTCCAGATCTCTGTTGTACTTTAGTGACAAAATTCTTTCTGAGGTAATGCAACTTTGAGGTCATTATGAATTACAAAACATGCAAAGAAGTCTTAGATTTTTAAAAAAAAATCTTTCTCACAGATCTGTCTTTGTTTCTAAACACCTGGGAAGGCTGCAGCATCCTGACCTTATTGTTGCTCCTTGTACCATTAAACTTCTTACTATTAGGAAATGCTTTCAAAACCACTAGCATTCTCCTTAAATTGCTTTTGCATATTTGCACTGTAAGATTAAGATATAACTATTTTCTCTTGAGACAAATTTTTTCAAAAAGTTTGAACTTTGATTACAAAATAAATAAGGGAGACATTTTTTAGGCGGAAATCATTACTACTTTAACTGCAGAATCAAGAATAAAATTGAAGGAATTCATTGTATTTACCAGCATTTCCCCCCTCTATAACAAAAACAAGAGGCTGCTTGACAACTAGGAGACTGCTTAGTCTCAGTGAGGAGATACAGGGTTTGAGGGCAAAATGACAGAAGTAGATCTGGTTTAAGATTAAGGAGATATAAAGAATGATTGAAGCAGATTAAAAAAGCACAGGAAGAAGGGAAGGCTAGAAAAGAAGCAATAAAACAAAGGACAGGGAGTTCAAGAGGACTAAAAGCAAAGGGGAAGGAAAGGAAGCAAAAGAACTGGTCTTGGCAACACAGTTTATCTGATATATTATTATGAAATGTAGTTTCATTGAAAAACAATGATATATGAGTCCCAAATGTTTTGTCTGAAACATCTTGGATTTGATTAACTTTCATCAAATCTAAATGCTGAACTCCAGAAGGGCTGCCCTGAGGCTGCAGAGTTTGGGAACTGCAGAGTGCCTTCCCCAAGCCTAGTTGCTGCCCAAGAGCCAGGTGCCCAAGGAGTTCTTAATACTTCTTGATATAATTAATATTCCTGTCTATTTTGCTGCCCATATACACAGGATAATACGAAAGTCAATTTCAAAGAGCAGCTGCAGGGGCTGTTGAGCTCTCAAATTCTCCATTGTTTTTTAACATTTGGGGGTTTTATTAATATTAAATGGTTTTGAATAGTCCAAACACACATATAAAATCTTGACACTTCATGCAAATCAGAACTTCTTCTTTGTAACTCCAACTAGTCAGTATATCATAAACATTTCTAATGCATGTTCTGGCACTTTACATGCATGAGCTGTGGGAAAAATTCATGTTATATGTGTGTTTTTCCCATTTCTGGAAATCAACTAGAGAATGAACCAAGGCTTTCCTTAGGTATTTTGTTATAGCAAATAATGCAATGTTTATTACAACATAACTGCGAATAACTGCAAAACATGCAAGTCTTACATCCCAGATGGTTTACTCCTGAACTTCAGCATCCTAAGACTGCAACTTCCCAGAACATTCCTGTCTTATTTGTGTGCTTTGCCACAGACAGCAGGAAAGCTCTCTGAGAGTTCCAGGAATATATCCCCTCCTAGTCTCTCCATCACACATTTCCTAGTGTGTCTCACCTCATTGTGCCATAAATGCATTGACAGTACTGTCCTAAATCAAAGCTAGTTTCACACACCTCAATCAATGTAAATAAACTATTACCTTTCAGAAAGCAATTCATTCCACTGGAGAGTAGTTAATAAAGCAAGTAGAATACAAAATTTTCTGCTAATGCTTATTCTTCTGGCAAGGCTCTAAAGGGGAGCTTGGCAAATGTAGCAAACATAAAGGTATAGGTTAGTGGAGATAAATCCTACACCTCTTTTCTCCATCATATGGGACTTGTCTACACCAGAGTTGAATCTAGGTCTCCTAGACCTAGAAAAATGATCTACATTCAAGCCAATGTAAAAAGCAGACTGTCCCAAACCTAGGTCTTCTTTGGCATGACAGTAGCATGTTATTTATTATAAATATGGTTGTCCAATGGCAAAGTAGATTGCTATGCAATACAAAAGACATATTTATCATCTTGTTCATGTGGCCTGGACTCAAAGCAATGCCTCTTTCTATTCCTTTCCTCTATCCAGGAAATTTCACATCAACATTAGATTTTCTTTGAACCCATGCCTCATTTTCACAAATACATATGCTTTTAATTTCAAGACCTCAACAAGCAGAGCATCTTTTCCAGCCAAGGAAAAAATCTGCAAATCCCCACACAATGAGTCAGTCATGATGAAACTAGAAAGTTCTCAGATTCCTGACCCTTTCACTCTATTGTACTTTTTCAATATTTTGGAACCTGGCTGAAGTTTTTTTAACTATGTTTGTATTTTCTTAACTCCATTTTAAATAACACACTGAACAACAGCCAGTCATCTGCACCTTACAAACTACGACAGCTTTCAATAAACAGTGGAAACTTTTTAATGTGCCATCTAATCTTACCATCTCTTATTTGTTGTAATATGGTTATGTGCTCACCCACAACCTGCCTTATCTAAATTAACACAATAGGATTCTGTTCTTTGCAAACAGAACTCTGCTTTTGTACACCACTTTCTCTGTAATAGCACTGGACAAGCAAACAGTTAGTGAAATGACAGACAACCATATAATCAAAGGGATGGAGTTAGTTAAGCAGATGAAACCAATTCTCATGGGTGTTTAATAAAAAAAAAAAGTCTACAAACAAGCAAGAACAGTTTATGAGTGTGTCTTTCTGGGTAACTGGAAGTCCACAACATAAATCTGAATTGTTATATGTGCTTATAACATATATAATTTAAATGAATGTATCTTTAATACATAGGAATGTTTACTGGGAAATTTCAACTTCTGGCATTTATGGTTGCCTCTTACTTTTAAAGATTCAGACCAAATGAGTCTGGATTGCATTTTTTCTCCTCTCTTCCATTTCTTTTTTTTCCTCACCACTCTGAAAACTTCAGGTTTCAGTATAGGTTACATACAGTTCACATACACATTACCTACCCACTCACCCCATCTAGAAGCATCTTTCCTGATTTTAACAACTCTATAAAAATCTCTGCTGACCTTATGTTTACTCCTTCAATTATTTATCCATTTTTGCCCATATTTTCATTCACCGTTTCCTTCATCTCCTTCTTTACAAGGATTTCCACATCACATATTTTTACTACGTGACTCTTCTACCCATAACCACAAATACAGAAAGCAAATCCAGCATTTTATATGACAAGAAACACATTATGTGTTTGTAAAGAATTGAGCACTTCATTATAGATTATTTCTTACTGGATAGATCTTGCGAAAATTATAGTAAATACTGTTAGACTTGGTAGTGATTTCAGTTAACTCATGTTGGTATCTGATAAAAATTTTTTGTAGTCTTTCTGTTTGTGTATTTTCTGCAGTATCCCAAGGTCTTCCAAGAATCTTTCCTGGAAGAACCCAGAAAGTGTCAGAAGACTGCCAGAAGTTGATCAAGGTTTTCTGAAGTCTAAATCAAAATGATTATGTGCCTTAAAATTGTTGAGATATCCTGAATAAATATACCAGGATGGTCAGCACTGAGTGAGGAGTTCTGCACTGTGCCCTGCTTATAATGACTGGCACACCCACAAGGATAAAATGTCCCTTCATTTGTCAGATTACTCAGGAATAATCTTATCTCAAAGTAAAATTTAAGGATAGAACAGTTTTTACTTAAACTATGATTGGAGATAGAGGTCATGAAAAGAAATGACAAAAATCAATATTAAGTTTGTATTTAACAATAAGGATTTTGTTTGGGTGTTCCAACATTTATCTACTTTGTCACTGTTGGATAATTAGCCTATACATTGCACACTTAGCCCCTGAGAATTCTTCTTGCTAATTCATTCTTTTTCCTATTGTGGAAGATGACTACCTGCAACATCCTGGGAGGCTGCCCTGGGTGACCTACCCTTTCTTTTACCCCACCTTGGATGACCTTATCTTTCCTCTCTGGTAATGTTTACCTACCCCTTGTTTTACGCAGTTGTGCACTAGGGCATCGCAGGGTAACAGAAGGGATTAAATTATTTCCTTTCTCCTTCTTTCTAATACAATTTTCTTAACATTTTATTACTTGCTCAGTTTAGCACACCTCTGTATTTTGGGTAATTTCTCTATTTTACAGTTTTCTCAAGAATTCTTGTAAAGCTGTACATGCCATATCTTCAAAAACATAAAAGACATTTTCTTCTTACTAGATTTATAGCTTCCTTTCTTCTGTGGCTTCTTTATGAAGAGGAAGCCTGGTATAAGAGGGAATGGGAGATGGAAATATATTACCGTGGCCATACAATTCCATCTAACTTTTGTCCCACAATCAGCTTCACAGACATCCACTGAGGACCCCAAACCAATATCTACAGATTTTTTCCTGCTTTGAGACAGAAGGAAAATAATACCATGAACTAATAAGCTGATAGAGTCTCTTTTAAGCTCCATATGGCAGCTGATCAAAAGAAACTAGAAGAACCACTCCAAAGCTGTAGTTTGCTCTACTGCCAAGTGAATGAGAGAAAATGCACAACAAATGTATGTTGTATGGGTTACAGAAGGGAAAGGGGAGAGTGTGGCTCTCCTATTGTTTCTAGATAACTGTTTTGGATTGCCAGTGTCCAACTATCTGGGCAAATAACACTAAGACTATGTTTAGTGACTATCGGCCTGTGTTTCACAAACATAGTACCCAGAGTTTGTGCTGTTTTTGAATGAGGAAGCCTGAATTTTCAGAAGTAGGATAAAACCTTGCTTCCTCATCTTTTAGTGTCCAGAGATAGGGATCGGCCATCTACTAGTCTGTAAAACAGTCACATTTTTGTAGTACTTCCACATGTTCCATTTAGTCTACTTTATTTTTCAGTTTTTGTGTGTGCAAATTTATTAAGTCAAAACAATTTTCAAGACTCACCATTCATGGGCCAATTAAATTCAGTGCTCTGTGCTTTGATTATTTACAATTAAAGGAGAATCTCCTCGTCATCAAATCAAATCTTGACAAAATGAATTGGTGTCAGGACTAGTAAATGTGGAATGTTATCTCCATGCAGACTATCTATGATTTCCATTTACTGTTGGAAGCGGTAGACACCTTCAGACATAATACTAGGCACTTAGCTTGGCTTTAAATAAGTGGGACAATCAAATTTGGCTGTTGAGGTGGAGTTATGCCTTTAGATTATCTATAATTAATTTATGTAATTTGAGATGATTGGCTGGGTGTTGAACTTGAATACACATAAAATTCTTTAGTCTTCTCTGTTTTGTTCTTGTGAAGTACAGAGGGTCGGACTGTATTTAAACTTACTACATTCAAGTCCAGACCTCTTGTTCTTACTGAGGTAAAATTTCCCACATGTATGAGAAAGCAATGGCTGAATTAGGAACGTAGGACAGAGATTTCATTAGGTGTAGATGGAATTTTTCCAGCTAGATAACTTCAAATATTTGTGCAACAGTTAATTTTTTTTTGATTCTTACTGTTTTCATAAACTACCTGAGTGATTTGAGAATTAAATGCATTTTCTTTAAAAAAATATCTTTCAGCCCAATATTGCAGGTGTGCGTTGCTTTTTGCCATTCTTACTCACTTTCTTCTGTGACAAATGGAGACCTCACATCAGCTAACCTTGTCAGTTTTGCCTTCTCAATATGTAGAAAGGAACAGACAAGATATTGAATATATTCATCATTCTCTGCCTATTTAAGAACTAGTGGACAAAAGCAGCACTTGTTGTTTCTTTTTGAGTAATGTACATCAGTACCAAAATATCAAAGGGATAATTCAACACTTGAAGTGTGCGAGTTAGAAGATTGATTCCTGAGCAACTGGAGTACTATTTCTGTGTTTCTATGGAAATGAAAAATAGGAACCATATTTACTACTCAATATTCTGCAAAGCCCTATCTCAGGCTTCAGCTTCCTTAATCTGTTTTTTGGGGGGGATTGTTTGTTTATTTTAGGGCTTTTTATTTTTTTATAATGCAATACACATGAAAATTACTGATTCAAAATGGCTTTATGAAAGCAAATATTATTTTCACAACTATTCAAAACTGAATATTAAAGATAAAAATCTGACTCCTTATTGTATTGATAAGAAAATTGATTCTAATTCTTAGAGACGCTAAAGAGAAATTATAGCTTGTGGACTGAAATACACTGATGGTGAACAGATATGCCAGAATCCAGACCCTAGGCTCTCGAATCACATGGCTCAGTGAAGTCAGTAGACCTTTACCCATCTGAATTACATGCCAAGAAGAAATAATTATAACATAAAAGTCCTTTTATTAAAGTGATAATGTATAGATCAGTCATCTCAACATTTGAAGCACTAATATGGTCTTAGGCAATCATCTAGTAGAAAAAGCAAAATATCCACAATAAATGGCAAAACTACATGAAAGACTTGTGTACATTTACTAGCATTATATTTTTTTTAATTGCATGATTTTTTAGGATTTATTGTATTTCATTAGTTTTTCAACCATAAAAATATTTACATTACAAGGAAGATTGTCCCACATCAATCTATCACAAGAGTCCTTGGCAAGCAAAACAAAGAAAACAGTTGAAATCATCCAGTGAAAAAAATGTAGTAAAAATCTGAGAAATTTAACTCTTTTTATTATTATTATTTTCACTGACTTAAGTCTTTCCAGGTTTGGAAAACAGATTTCTCTTCCATTGAAAAACATTTTTATGACACCATCAAACGACTGCTGTCAACTGAAAAAACCCCACTCCAAAACCAAAACAGAAGCCTAAAATAAATTCTGAAATATTTACTAGACTATGTTTCCGTAATTAAAAAAAAATATTACTTGGCTTTTTAGAATGTATTTGTACTGTGAATTCTTTTACAACTTTTAGAGTAACCAATCTTTGACATTCCAGAACTCAGAAAGGTAGTAAAATCTATTAATAGCGTTTCAGGATCTTCTGACTTTTTAAATTTTTATTTGCAATTTAAAATATCGCTCTCAAAAAATGATCTTCAAACTATTCTATAGTAAGCCTATAGACTTAAGTGACAATGAGGTTAAGTTCAAAATTTTCATTGTATTTTCTCACATCCGTGAGGAATATGAATCTGCAAAGAACTAACTGATGTTCTGGGCTATGATTTGCAATTGAAAAACCGACCTTGATCAAAGATCTTTTGATCACTGAAAATTCAGGGTATCTGCACTGACTGTATTAGGTTATCTGGAACTTAATTAGGGTTGAGTATGAATTGTCACTAAAGTGTGTCTGAAAAAATGTATGAAATAACTTCTAAAATCTTTTGTTTCCTTCAACACAAAATACTCAGAATAAGTAATGTTAATGACTTTATGCATTAAAATAGCAAATTACGCTGTAATTCAGGATTTGGTGAATCTCAGGTAATTTTAGTCCATAGATGAATACACATGCTGATCATCAGTTGTGCTGTCTTTACTTCTGGTGACTTGTACACAGTATTCATGTAATAAATATGCCTGTTTAAGCCATACCTTTAAAATAAGGCTGAACTATAACTATGGTGTCTAGAATTACAAGTACAATATCTCAATTTAACTCCACTTTTAGATGTAATGCATCATTTTTTTAAGTCCACAGATCACTGGAAAAAAACAATATATCTTAACAGAGAACTAAGTTTTCATCAGGACAAATGAAGATACGTTCATAAGGTCAGCTAAATGTTAACTTTACGTGTTGATCATGTTTGCAGTTTAGGTCTAATTAGCAGCTCTGTTGCTACAGACTATAGTGCCAGTAATAGTGGGAACACGATTTATTTTTACTACTCATTACGATCAGTATGCTTTGAAAAGTTCTGTTGCCACACTCCCGAACTCACAGAAGACAATGGCAGGGGTTGGAGGAAAGAACTGCCCATCGTAATCGAAGGTCAGTTTCGTGACCATCTGATGAACCTGAAAGTGTACAAGTCCATGGGACCCGATGGAATACTCCCATGGATACTGAGGGAACTGGTGGATGAGGTTGGTAAACCCCTCTCTATTATATTCCAGAAGTCATGGCAGTCCGGTGAAGTCTCCACTGACTGGAAAACGAGAAACATAATCCCCATTTTCAAAAAGGGAAAGAAGGATGAACTAGGGAACTAAAGGCCAGTCTGTGTCACCTCTACCTGGTAAAGATAATGGAGAAGATCCTCCTGGAAGCACTGCTGAGGCAGAAGAATAACGAAGAGGTGACTGGGTATAGTCAACACAGCTTCACCAAAGGCAAATTGTGCCTGACAAACCTGGTGGCTTTCTATGCGAAGGTCAAGACATCAATAGACAAGGGAAGAGTAACTGACATCATTTACTTGGACCTGAGCAAACCCTTTGACACTGTCCCGCATGACATCCTGGTTTCCAAGCTGATATAATATGAGATGGATGGATGGATGATGGATGGAAAGTTCAGTGGATAAAGAACTGGCTTGACAACCGCACCCAAAGAGTGGCTGTCAGTGGGTCCATGTCCAAGTGGAAACCAGTTACAAGTGGAGTCCCTCAAGGATAAGTACTGGGACCAGTCTTGTTTAATATCTC
>NW_009706232.1:69608-127595 GCF_000703405.1 Apaloderma vittatum | reverse complement strand
ACATCATGAAGTTCAACAAGACCAAGTGCAACGTCCTCCATCTGGGTCGAGGCAATCCCAAGCCCCAGTATAGGCTAGGTGGTGATTGGCTTGAGAGCAGCCTTGAAGAAAATGACTTGGGAGTACTGATAGATGAGAAGCTCAACATGAGCCATCAGTGTGCTCTTGCAGCCCAGAAAGCCAATTGTGTCCTGGGCTGCATCAAGAGTTGCGTGGCCAGCAGGTTGAAGGAGGTGATTCTTCCCCTCTGCTCCACTCTTGTGATACCCCATCTGGAGTGCTGCGTCCAGTTGTACTGCATCCAGTTCTGGAGCCCACAGCACAAGAAAGATATGAACATGCTGGAGCGTGTCCAGAGAAGGGCCACAAGGATGATCCGAGGGCTGGAGTACCTCTCCTATGAAGGCAGACTGAGAGAGTTGGGGCTGTTCAGTCTGGAGAAAAGAAGGCTCCGAGGAGACCTTATTGTGGCCTTCCAGTATGTCAAGGGGGCTACAAGAAAGCTGGTGAGGGGCTTTTTAGGGGGCCAGTTAGCTCAGTCAGTTGAGCATAGTACTAAAAATGCTAAGGTAGCGGATTCGATTCCGGTTCGGTCCCCATGTGTTGCCTGATCTAGTCGAGAGGTGGCGTCCCTGGCAGCAGGGGCACCGGATTTAAATGATCTCTAAGGTCCCTTCCAGCTTAGGCCATTCTATGATTCTATGATTCTATGCCCCATAGTGATAGGACTAGGGGGAATGGCTTGAAGCTAGAGATGGATCGGTTCAGATTGGGCGTTAGGAAGAAGTTCTTCACCATGAGGGTGGTGAGACGCTGGCACAGGTTGTCCAGAGAGGTGATGGAAGCCCCATCCCTGGAAGTTTTTAAGGCCATGCTTGATGGGGCTCTGGGCAGCCTGATCAAGTGGGGGATCCCTGCCCGTGGCGGAGTGGCTGGAACTACATGACCTTTAAGGTCCCTTCCAACCCTGACAATTCTATGATTCTATGATTCTATGATACCCATAATGTATGTATTGAAAATTTGAGGACATGGTACTAGAAATACTATAGTACAGGCTATTTACTGGAATCACTAGAAAATGGTGCTATGAGTGTGCCAAAAACTTTCAGAAAAAAACCCCTTTCTTTCAAAAGCAATTTTTATTTAAAGCGTATATCATCAGTGCTGTAAACTACAGCTTCATCATTAATAGCAGTCAAAAAATGTCAGACAATACATCTAATGCCTCACGACCTCAGAGAAGGTTTGCATTTATGTAGTGTTACAATGTACATCACTGTGCAATGGTAGTGGAACACACCACAGATGGAAGCGATCCTAGGACTACTAAGAGAATTTTTTTGTAGTAAAGCAGATCATGCTACTTGAGAATTACAACTGTCTTTCCAAAAAATATCTGTCACTTGCTGGCCAAGATTTTCAACAACTTTGCCCTTAGATTGCATTGCCAATATACTAACAACATACCAGAAATAAAGTAACTAGTAGAAAATGTTACTATGTAGCTTCCCAGGTCTGTTTGCTCACTCCATGACACCTGAGTATCTTCAGTGTTCTAAGATTAGGATTAAGTGGACGAGTCACACTTTTCCTGTATTTTGTACATCACTTAAGCTTTCTGCTGAATTGTTTCTCAAAAATGACAATGATCATCCAACATTTCTTGGCAGTCTTTCACAAATTCTCATTCGTTTTTGTCAGTTGCTAAGAACAATCATGAACTTCTTGGGAACTGCTGGGGGAAAACAAGTTACTTCTAGAGAAACCAAAATGAGAAACGCCAGCTGACTCAAACTTAATGTTTTGCATACTAGAAACACAGGAAAAGCAGCCAAAAACTTATCAAGACTATGTACATACATAATAGTTGGAACAGGAACACAGTGTAGAAAATTCTGGGAGTAGGAGATTTATGGACTAGTTGTGCATGATTTTCCAGCTTTTTAAACAATGATTGAAAAGTTCATGACTGAAAAGTAGTTTACTGTTAGCCAGTAATTCCCATTATTAATGTGCCAAGAAATATGTGGATAATTTTGAAAACATTATTTTTTAAGATTTTTCTTACTTGCTTAAATGTTTTGTAAAATCTTACAACTGCCTAACCCAAAAGACCGAGAAAAAAATGATGCATTTTCATGTTCTTAAACCAGGTAGAACCTCATATTTGAGCCAACTGAAACTTTTTACAAAATGTTTCTGTAATTTGGTCAGGTCATTCACTAAGAAGCTAATAAATAGTATTCTAAGTCATAGTAAGTCATTCTTTGAACATTCCCTTCCTGTGCCAGTTCTATTCTTTATTTGCTTTGAATATGTTTGTTCAAGGTATTTGAATAATTGTTGAGAAAAAGGTTGATTTTATTCTGTCTATTTTTCTTGTACTCTCTCTCTTCTAAAAATTAGGACAAATCATCAGGTGACATAAAATAGTAACAATTCATTGCCTCAGTATTTCACATATAGTTTCACAGAAAGTCTTGGTTCTGATTCCACAGTAAAGCTCTATCAAGTTAAGTAACCTATCAGATTCAAACTGAGCATTTGCTTGCAAAACATATAGAATTCCAGGATTTAATATAAATCATTTTGCATTCTACCAGTGTAGTAATAACTTTTCAGAGATCTATTTCCTCTAATTATTTAATTTCATAGTAACTTATGGTTTATGATGTAAGGAACAGAAAGAAAAAAAAAAGTAATTTGTGTGGCTTTCCATATTCAGTCAACCTGTGAATTCCAATAAGTACCTTGCTTTTGGAGCTCTCTATATAAATGCTCTCCCAGTCTTGACCATTAGGCACCCATTGCAAAATAACAGGGATCTTGTCTCTCACCATGACCTTGATACAGCTGTCCTCTTGAGTCACAGCATTTTACTGTTCCTCTTTCATTAGAGGCTTTATATTCTGAATTTCTCTTCAGATTTTCTTAGTTTTCTTTATTTCCAGTAAACTTTCAGCCTTTGTTTTGTTTTTGTTTCCTCATTTAATACTTGTTTCTCTTATCTTCGTCTTCTTTGTTTTTCTAGTATTCACCCTGTCATGACTGACAAGAGTCAGCACCCACACTCATTTGTTGAGGAAACATTTATCTATCTGATGGACATCTACTGAGGTTAAGGATATATCAATACTCTCCTATATGCAGAGTAGGAGTGGGACCACCACTACTTTAGTTCTAAGAATTCATGAGATCTACTAATCTGAGACTGGCTTTTTGCATCTCAGAAGTGATTTGGAGACGACTTGAGTTGCCCATTCAGCCCTCCTTTTGTGTTGTCTTTCAGTTTTTATCTTACCCCTTGACAATATGGTCCAATAAGGGAGAAGAATGGATTCCCTTTCTATTGAAAAAAAAAAAAAAAGAAAAAAAGAAAGAAAGAAAGAAAAAAAGCAAGCCATCTTTAGGCAGTTCTCTTGAGAATTTTAGTCTTTCTTCTATTTTATTGATCTTGTCTGAACTAAACTCTAGACATATTTATCATAGAGATATAGACCTACTCAAGGACTCTACACCAGTTCTTATCATCTAACACTTTCAAGGAGCAGGATAAGGACATGAGATGCCGAAGCAGAAAGACTGATTTCAGGTGTGACAGCCTTTGGCTAACACAGCCCTTTCCTGTAAACTGCATCAATGAGGACAACTTGAGCTTAATTAGACATGTGTATTGGTTTTGCCTGGTCGGATTTTGGTGTCAGGGGGTCTGTAGGAGTGGCTTCTGCAAGAAGCTACTAGAGATTTCCCCTGAGTCTGATAGAGCCAATGCCAGCTGGCTCCAAAGAGGGACCTGCTGCTGGCCTAGGCTGAGCCTGTCAGTAAAATGATAGGAGAGGAACACCTCTCTGAAAACATATTTAAGAAGTAGGGAAAAAGAACTACGTCACACAACAGCTGGTAGAGAGATGGAAGAGTGAGAATATGTGAAGACACCAAGGTCAGTGAAGAAGGAGGAGGGCAGGATGTGCTCCAGGCACTGGAGCACAGAGTCCCCCGGATCATGGTGAAGACGATGGTAAAGCAAGCTGTCTCTCTGCAGCCCGTGAGTGGGGTGTAGATGTCCACCATGGGGTGGAGAACTCCATGCGAGAGCAGGTGGATGCCTGAAGAGGACTGTGGCCCATGGGAAGCCCACGCTGGAGCAGGTTGCTGCCAGAACTTGTAGCCCACAGAAGAGAGGAATGCCCTCGCTGGAGCAGTTTGGCTGGTGGGACTTTTGTGATGCCGCGGAGGACTCACGCTGGAGCACTTTCCCCTGAAGGACTGCACCTCAGACTCATGAGGAGCGGGTTGCCCCTCATGAGGTGTCTCACGTTGGGCAGGTTGTGATGAATTGCCCTTCGTGAGACGACTCACATTGGAGAATAGAATGTGAAGATTGTCTCCCGTGAGAGGAGACAATGGTGCTGGGGAAGTGTGAAGAGCCCTCCTCTGAAAGAAGAAGTGTTGAACTCAACATCGGATGAACTGACCGTAACCCCCATTCCCTGTCCCCGTGTGCCGCTCAGGGGTAGGAGGTGGAGAAAGCGGGATTGATGTTAAGCCCAGAGAGAAGGGAGGGATGGAGGAAGGTGTTATTTCTCCTTTTAAGATCTGGGGGTTTTTTTTATTTCTCAGTACTCCTCTCTGATTTGTTCTTTTAATAAATCTAACTAATTTCCCCATAATTGAGTCTGTTTTGCCCAGGACGCTAAACGCTAGTGATCTTCCTGTCCTTATCTCAAACCCTGAGCCCTTCAATGTATTTTCTCCCCATGTCTAGCAGAAAAGGGATGCCGTGTGGGCACCTGGCCGCTGGCCAGGGTCAAACCACAACAACCTGTTTCTATATGTAATGATAAAATTGTCAGGTGAGATCCCCCCACACTCCACAGGTTTTCAAGGTACCTCAGTAACATTTCAGAAATGTTTGTTTCTCCAATTTATATAGAAGTGCCAGCTGGAGCTCCATCCACCTCTTAAGTGAGTTTTGTTGGTACAGTATTTTATCAAGCAGAGCAATCTCTCTGTCTGCATTCTCCTAATGATTTTGAAGTCTTTCAGTGGTTGACCAGGGTAGGTGAAGATGATAGCATTTACACACTGCCATGTAGAGACGAGTATTCAGTGAGAAAAGGTTGTTTATGTTAACTGGAAGGCTTTAAGACATTTTGCCTGTATGCACTTCCGATGACTGCATCAACAGCCCCTCTTTCTTGGGGCCCTTTTCTTTTGTTGTAAAGAATTCTGAAGGGCATGGAGACTCTAATACAACACTCTGTGCGTGTGCACACTGTATTCCCTGTGAGGGCTAACAAAGACGTCTCCAAACTCAAGTTTTTAGATTATGAGGATATATGTAGACAATCCATGTCAAAGCATTCAGTTCCAGCTTCGGTTAATGACTGACATGAAACTTTGAACCTCGATATTTAGTTCTTACCATGTAAAAGAAATCATATGCCTTTTTTCATATACAACTAAGGATGGAAACCTGAGTCAACCGTCCTATATCTCGAGTAGAATTAAATAGTTCTGAAATGAATTCCACTACAAAGTACACTGCAGATGTGTTATGGAAAAGAAGTGGAAGAGTAAAACCAAGTCAGGATTATGCTGCTCTGTCCTCTCCTGCCTTATAACATATGTCTGGTTCTTCCCTACTAAAGCCCTGTATCACTGCATGGGCTGCCTCCCAACTGGCAATACATTACATGTATTACGTCACATAAAGGACATCTTCAAAAAAAACTTTATTAAGGATGTCTTCTCCCAAATGTTGTCATCATAAACCTCACATGTGATAGAGACTGTTGCTGTACCATGGAGGAGGACGGGTCGGATAGATGTTTTCCTGGTATAAACAGAATCCAAAAGATGTAATGCTTTGTTAGACAAAAGCAAGCCTTCAACTTCTGGAAATCTTTTGACTCTAAACACAGAACATAGGCCACAGAAATAGCATGTTCCTTTAGGAAACTCTGCTCACTAATTTGGCAGGCACATTCAGTACTTTTTCAGAGTTCAAAATGTTTTTAAGAAGCAGGTTATGAACAATGCAATTTAATAACTCAATTTCACAAAGATAGAACCACGAATAATTAAAAGTTGAGATATATGTTCTTTAATAAAAACCAAACCAAAAAGATTCAATCTGTTAGGGCTTCTTGGATAGCCAAAGTACCAGGAGATGTTTGGGAGACAAAGAACTGTGATTGCTTTGGGTATTTTTTATATTAGATGTCAACAGAATTTTGTTATAAACTCAACCATTTGTTCTTCAGTTAATTTTAACTCCTTTTTTGAACAATATGTGCAATTGTCAGCACAATACTAAAGAAAACACCAAAAGATACAATTTACTAAAGTTCTCTTACAATTATACTAAGAATGTGTAAGACTTTATTATGGGCCTCAATTCAAAGAGGCAAAATGAGGAACTGAGAAAGTCACCTCAAGTTTGACTGTGTAGTGTGGCCTCATGATACAGTATTGGTTGCCTGGAAGCCAGGGTGGTGTCTTCTTTAGTTTACAAAATCTCATGCATATTCAAATTCTGACTAGACTACCTTAAACTATCTGCTGATTGTGGCATGACTTCAGATACATTCATCTGGATTGTTCCACTCTCTGGATGGCAGGGTAGTTTTATCACAGTCTACTCACAGAGGATTTTGGAGGGTGAAATAAACTACCCATCTACATGGTTCATATCAAGCTGTTTACATAAGCAGAGTGAATTCTCCTGCAGTCAGAACTGGGTCTTTCAGATCTCTATGCTGCCTTGCCAGATTGTGATGGCCAAGACTTGAGGAACACAGCAGACAATAATACTTTTTTGTAAAGTTTTATATAATTATTCATGGAATTTTAAACTGTAGTGAAGTTCTATAGGGCATTTCAAAGCCCACATAAAGCAAAATGTTTAATGGCTTTTAGTTATATAGGAATTTTTGAGGAAGGCTATCTAACATCCTTTGACCAACAGTCTTAATGCTTCACTTTGTGTTACACATTTGGAAAAAATATGATAAAGGACATAATAAAATTCAAGCTAATCTGAAATATAATTTCTTGCAGGGTGGATAAATCCAAGTTAGCAATAAAAGGCTGGAACTAGACCTTTATGTCATGTGAAAATATAGTAACATCTGGAGACTTCAGTTAAGCATAATGAGAACGACTCTTTGACTTCAAGTCCTTTTAATATCTAACAATTCTACTTCAATAATTCAAATTAATCTGCCCATAATAACAGATTGTTTCCTAAGATAAAACTAGCTTGCTTTGTTTGATGTAAATTCTTCATCAGTGTAGCTCACTTTTATCTTTGGTTTAAGTACAAATTCTTAAAAAAACTTAACTTATAATGCATTTATGCAGGAATTGAGTATGCAAATAATCTGCAACAGAAATTTCTTTTAGAGAATAATTCAGAGATCAAAAGGACATTTAAAATAGATATGGAGAAAAAATGATTGAAGGAAAAAAACACTTAAAAATATTTTTTTGAGATTTAAAGATATACCATAATTTAAGGGTTCTTTAAAAATAATTACTCCAATTCATATTTTCTTTCATTTTCTAGGCTCAGGCATTTAGAAATATACTGTGTTGTAACATCCAGATGGTATAATTTGAAGTCTACTGGCTACATTTCTCTTTACAGACTTTACAGAACTGTTCACATCATCCTTATACCTCATTCTTGAGTGTCAGAATATACGTATATTACATATTGGCTCCCACATGTGAGTGCCTCCACTGTTCTTCCTAACCTTTTTCATTGTCCTTCTTTCAGATTGCAGAGTGTGTCCACCATTGAACAGGACAGGCTCAGCGTGAAGGGATTATGTAATAGAAATAAAATGCGGGGTTACAAGAGGATAAGACACATAACTTGTAGGTTACTGGAGATACATACAGAGCTTAATTCACTCAATTATGGGAGTTGAGAAAAAGACAAGTAAAAGGATCTTGTCAGTAGACCTAGTTTATGAGGCTCAGCAGCATTTTGGCAAAGAAAAGAGGATGCACACTGTATAGTATCAGAGGAAAAAAAGTGCCGTGAGCTTCAAATGAGATTGCTTTTCTATTGTTTGTAAAAGCCATCATCATGCACAACTACAGCTTTTAAAATATCTAGCCTCCTTACAGAATGTCACAGTGCTCCTGGTTAGTTCTTAAGAAAGAGATCAAAGTCTGATTTTCAGGTCTTGATGTTCTTGTTCACACTGTGTTCTTTCTATTCTGTCTTCACAACACTGAACAGAACTCAATTTTCCAAGCAAGTGACAAGGGAACACATTTGTCACTACTTTGTTCTTTTGTAAACCCTTGAGTGCACTCCAAAGGAGTAATTTGAAAATATGCTCACTGACTATACATTTAGAAAGCGTAGTTCTCTTTAGTGGACAGAATCCTCCCTTCCTTGATGTTCTTGTAACCTAAAAAGACCTGTCGAGACATTTTCAGCAGGTGTAAAGCATGCCAGGTTTTAACTGAGAAGCTGTATCACTAGATGCCTGTAGAGACTTTGTCCTACTTGATTTCAACACATAATTTGCACATTAACACTACTTTTCCTTTTTGATATTATTTAGTTTTAGTCAAAATAACCTACCTGCTACATGAGAGATTGACTGATCAATTGCTGAGAATGGATATCACTGTGTTTAATTCTATTAAGTTAACTAAATAACATTTTAAGTGGATATTATCTTTGGTGTTCCATTAATAAAAAACTTAATGATCTAATGTTTCTCTTTGACAATATCTCTGATTTTGTTTTCTGTTTGTAATTCTAATTTGTTTTCTAATTTGTTTGCTAAAATAAGATATTCCACATAGCAACACTGGAAAAGTAGACTTCCCAAGAGGGACAGAAATTTCTGCCAAATGATTATAACTCTGAGAAGAGACACAGAGACAAAGAAAGGGTAAAGGAGAACCATTTTATGTGACAATTGATATAATAGCAGAAAGGTAATTGCCTCTAAGTTTACAAGGCAATAAATGGCTCTCAGTGACTGAAGGACATCAAAGCCGCAGGCATTAACGTCGAGAGCCCTCTATACTTACCAGACCTTTGAACTTTAAGTCTAGCATCTCATAGAAACCAATGCTAGTTTAAGTTTGTTAGCTTTTTTTTTAATTTTTATTAGAATTTATAGTACCTTTACACGAATCTAATCATGTAGAGAACAGAACGAGAAAATCAGCATGTCAGCACAAATGAAACACAGTCAAAGGAGACTGTGGAGTCAGATCGAGGTGATGAGAAAGCCAGACTGATTTACATCGTTTGCGTTTGTCCTAATCCAAGTGAAACAGGGCATCCTCATAGTGTCAAAAGTGAGAAGAGAATCATAACTCTAGTCATGTGATAAAGTGGACAACTGCTTAGAAGCATCCCCCAGAGCAAAGAGGGAAAAATATTTGTGAAATCTATTCTGGAAGAATGTCATGCACTGTACTCCATTGTACATTTCAAGTGATAGGTACATAGGCACGTACATATACCATGTACATAGTCAGCATATATTGACATATATGAAGGAGAAATAAAATATTTGGGAAGTTAACAGTTCACAGCTACTACTGCTTCCAACGTAGAGAAGATAAACTTGTCCCATACTCACTTAAAGATAAATCCTCAAAAGGTATAGAATCAATGCTGCAACTTCTATCCCTTAAGGGAGCTGATTTTGATGAAGTGAGCAGGCATAAGGAGATTCCAAAATCTGCCATCTGAACAGTACAATGGATTATCTCAAAGAAAATCAGTCCAGATGGACTAAGATGGGTAGTCACTGTAAGCATCTAACCTCTGAAATCTACACAATGCTAGTTCAAAACATTCTCTAGTTCAGTCTTTAGAAGGATGAAAAGGATGAAAATTAACTCCTTTTTTTCAATCTTGAATTTTAGCCCTGTTCTTTAAAATCTAACAATAATTATTTCTGAGTCTTGAGGCATGAAGACTGGAAATATCCAGAGCATTTATTTATTTAAATGTTTCTTTGGTTTTTTTGTAAAACATAGTACCTTTATTTATAAATCAAGTCCCTTATATCTTAAGAAAAAAAAAAACAGTTGTCCAGAGGTTAAGAAACGATCATGTCAATCATTAGGTATAGACAATCACCCTGAAATGCAGGCATAGAGTCATGTGGGCATATCTTACAGAGCAGCTACTACTTTTTTCACAAATTTAATTTTTTTACCTGTTTCAGACAACTCAATTCAGCAATTTAATTTTTGATCCAGATAAATGGAAAAACCTGGGAAATCTTGTGTTCATCATCTTATTTTTAGATTCTAATGAGCTGTTAAGATCTGTTGTTTGTTATTTAAGAATCCTGGTTTACAACTTTGTGTTCAGTTTTTTAATTGCTGATGATGACAAGCATTAATATCTTATTGGTCTATGTTTTTTAGTATTCTGCGGATATGGATGTATTTCTAATAGGGCATCTGATTTTCTATCCCATTATTTCCTACAGACTTTTTCTTAGACTTATTTTTTAGTTTATCTGTGTTTGATTGTTTTTTTAAAAAAAGACAGTGAAGTGTCTTAATAGTTTGGTCATAGATTTTTCTAACTGATATGGAATTGTCAAGGCGAATATTTTGCATAGGCATATTTTCACAGCAGTGCCATAAATGCTGAAAAAGCTGCAGCTTTCTATCTCTAACACAGTTTAAAGGCGTATTATTAGGCAAAGTTTGAGAGAGGTTCTACAGTCTGGGATATGCTGGTAAACAGGGTAAATGATTAGAATGGTTTTTCTACTCCTTCCCTCCAAGACTCTATGCAACAATTCTAGTACTTACAGAAAAACATCCAGGCATCATTGTTGCCAGGGCCACAAGCTTCAAAACTGCCAGCCATTCCTCTACAAAACAGGCATTCAGCAGCATGTTCATTCACATACTTTGCATGGGGGTTGCTATGGTTTTGTTATGAAGAGATGAGGAAGGCTACTGGAAAACCTTTTTTTTTTTGTAAATGACCACAAAGGACTCTTGCCACCAAACAAACTTTATGCTGCTAACAGTCACTAACCGTAGTTTCCGGGGCCTTAGTCTTTTCTGAATGGTACTACAGTTCCTTCCTTCCTGTTGAGATAATGTTCCACAATGCAGTCTTTGAACATCTTCCAGTAGAAACAACTAACTGCATACAAAAATACTTTCTAGCAATCTCCAAAGTTGCTTGCACTTGACCCAATTGAAACGCATTTTCTACTGTTGGCGCTTTTCCAGCTGATCATGCCTGTGTTGCACCAATGCTTTTTAGACATTGTATGAGTAAGCTAGATTTTTAATTGCTGTTACATGAGTAAAATCATGAGTTTGGCCATGTAATGCCAGAATTTCAGTTTTTACAGTCACAAACCAGTCTGCTACAGTCCTAAACTCAGACATAGTTTTAAAAGTGTTTTTTCTTACCTTCAGTTAGATAATCCGAGATATCAAAAACTTATTACTTCTTCTAACCTGATAGTGGTTCCCATGATGTGTCTAGTCATGTAAGTTTGATCTTACTTGAGATATGACAAGCTGATTGAAGAGGCTCTAGGTGTCAATACACATTATCTAAATTCTTAAGATTCTTTAAGATTGTTTGAGATACCATAGGTGAAAAAAATATTCAGTGGTGGTCATATTTGCCTACAGAATTAACAGCAAAGTCAGATAACTAACTTTGGTGTGCAACATAAAATGAGTATCACTGTCTACCATTTTTACTTTCTGCAGGCTTGATAATCTAGACCACTATCTCTGCATACCTTGAGCTAAAATCAGTGTTGTTTCCAAACCACAATATTTCTATTCAGTCCTGAAACTCCAGAGTGCTGTGTCCATTTTTAAAGCCTCAATATAAGAAAGATGTGGGTACTCTAGAGTGAGTCTTGATACCAAGATAGTCAAGCACTGGAGCGCATAGCGTACAAGGGAGAGGTTGGGAAAACTGCATTTGTTCCTAAAGGACGAGGCTAAGGTATCTTAAGAGGAAAGGGTTAATGTGATCTCCTTTCTGTCTCCAATCACCCATTGAAAGGCTATAGAGAAGATGGAGCCAGATCCTTCTTCGAGGTGCACAGTGTTAAGATGAAAGGCAATAGTCACAGGTTATAACAGGAAATTCCAATTGGATTTTAGGAAGAAGTTTTCCCTATGAAGGCAGTCAGATAAAGGAGGCTGTGAAATCTCTAAATCTCTGACCTTTAACAGGTCTGAAACTCATCTGGCCAAATCACTGAGCAACTTGGTCTGCACTGGCCTTGAAATAAGCTTCAGTGTAGACTAGATAACTATCAGAAATCCATTCCAATCCAAAATATTCCACAGTTCTGCAGTTGCCCAGCTAACATGATGCTCCTCTGCCTGGTAGTCACTGGTCACAGTGTCCCCAGACCCTGCTCCCTTCCCTTCAGTGTTGAAATGGAAAAAGCTACACATTCTCAGGGGTGTTCTCCTCGTTATAACTGCATTAGGCTAACTGATACAGTGTAATTTGAACCTAAATGCACCACGCATGAAAAATAACACTCAAAGTTTATGAGATGCTTGATAATCTGTGAATTATTTGCAATCCTCAATATAGCTAATAACACCAAAGTTAAATACAGTATTTGTCATTCATTGCTATTTTCACCCACGCATTCATTACTTCACAATCCATCACAGCATCATTCTGAACAGCTAAATTGCATAAATTTTTCATGTATTAACATTTTGATTAACAGTTTAATAAAAAATGACTCTCTTAAGAAGTGGTAGTGAAGCCTAAGCGTATTATTGTGAGCAATACACTTGCCGAAAAAATAGTTTTGCTCTTTAAAAAAATATGTGCGTGCCAGGAAAGGAATTGTAAAGCTGCAAAAAATGAAACTGTGTAGGCACTGCTTGCCTCTGAGTCAGCAGCTAATGTTTCACATCTTAAGCCTAAGCACTCCCCCTACATGCTACGGGCCACCCTTTCTGCTTAGCTGTGTACCTGCTGGCTGCTGCAGCCTGACAGCACCTCAGAGCTTAAACAATTGAAAGTCTAACAGACTGATTCACTGTAAATTAGCAAAGCGCAGACAGTCACGCTGAAGAGACATTTAGCACAAGAGGAAACTCTGTCATGAACGGTGTAGGAGGAGCTGACGGCACACGTGATTGCAGATAGACTAGCAATTTTCTCTGAGGCTGAAGGTGAAACACCTGCAAGTGAGTCAAATGATTTACTTTTTTTTTTTAATAAATGAAGGGAACTGACAATCAATAATTAATACAGACATACAGAAAGCAAGGATTTGTTGGGACAATTTCACATTTACTTTTTATGATTTTTAAATTATTTGTGCAACAGTGGCACAATATGTCAGCAGGGTAGCTATTTCATAAAGAAAGAGCTCTTCACTACTATACGGCATTAGCAATAAACAACCTGTTGGTTTTGTTCTCTGCTGGCACTCTGCCAGACTCAAATATGGTCACAATGCCCTGGAAACTGTGTTTTCTTCTGCTCCCAGCTCCTTTGATAGCAGGAAGACACGGTGACACAGAGCTGTTCTACTCTGATAAATTCACACTGTCAGACACTGCTGGTCAAAGGTAAATGGGACATCAAGGAAAAAAAAAAAAAAAAGATGCACCAAGGAAAAAAGCAGCACTGACCTTTTCTTCAGTGTTCTCTCGGTAGTCAGCGTTTCATACTAGTTTAGCTGTTCACAGCACTGAACCGAAAGAAAAGGTTCCTCTGCATACAGCATGGCTTCTTTTGGTTATTCTTTTGTATGGAATTGTTGCCATGGCTTTTGAAAATGGGTAAAGTCTAGCATAAAGATACATCTATAAATAAAACATGATAATTTAAAGCAAAATTTAAAGTTGTTAGAGGAAATGATGCAGTTTACAAAGAAACACCGATCCATTGAGGATGATACATTTGAAGATGTGGAAAACAGGTCCTAAGCCAAAGGATGTCCTTCAAGCTCAAAATATAAAGAAATGACCTGAAAACTCTGATCAAAAAGCTGAGGAGGACAGATTGGAGTTAAAAAATGTTTGTAGAAAGAAAAGGTACAATTGCTGGACTCACAAGATGACAAATCTAAGACTGGGTGTTATCAGCTCTTGGAGGGGTAGTCAGAGGGTTGGTACAAACGTAGAGCCAGAGAAAAATCTGCACAAAGCAGTAATTTCTTTGCTGACATCTGTGGCATTTTTAAATCAGAATACTATATGCAACGGTTTCTCCCACAGAAGCAGAGCCTTGACTCACTGCAAAAACTGAGAGAGGAATTCTGTGAAGTCTCAGAAAAAGAGGCATCATTCTATAATGTCCCCATCTGCCAGACCTCATGTGTCATTGCTGTTTTCCATATTTTTTTCCAGTGGTTTAAATAACTCTTGTTATTTTAAAAGATACGGCTTTATCCATAAGACCTGATCAGGTAGAATGACCTTTATAATCCAGTTAAAAGAGGACTATAGAGGCAAAACCACCCAGACTAGATGACAATGCTGGCTAGTGGGCAAGAATCAATATTCATTCAGAAACATCTACAACTAGTCAGATAATCTATCTGCATAATAAATAAAGCTGATGATTTGTCATGTTGTGTTGAATGCATGATTCATGATTATATGATTACTCATGAGGCTCATGAGAGCATGATTTGATCCAATCCAAAAACAATCTAAGAAGGAATAGCTGAAACCTTTGGACCCCGACTCAAGACTATGTGTATGTTTTAAAATATGAATAGTCTATTTAGGGAACTCAATTAATCCTGAACTTAAAGTTATGCGTGTTTAACTACATTGCTGGACAAGAGAGATAAGACACTTGAAATAGGTTGTGTGATAGCAAAGCAAATCCGTTCAGAGCTGCACAACATGGCAGTGGCTTGATGATGTAAAAATATGTCAATTCAGACCATGAACACATGCCATCTAGCAGCCAGTCAGACTGGATGTACCACCTGGGCAGCTGGGATAATCACTGGTCTGAGGGAGCCAGCCAGCTAGTCAGTCAAAATGTCCCAATACAAAATTTTATTTGATACTGAATAAGGACTATACAAACAAATAATCTATAACCGTTGAAATAGCTTCCACATACTCGGAGTTAAAATGAAGAATGAGGGAGCTGCTGAATTGCAGATGCAGTGCTGCAGTATGGCCTGATGTTGCTGAATGGAAGGTTTCACTGGCCAGCTCTCTTTTCTGATGTGGACAGATCGATATTAGAATATGGTGGCACTAAAAAATTGTCAAGAGTCTCTGTATCGGGTCTACATGGCAAGGTTTTGTTAGAAAAGAGCTGTGGGGATGGCTTCTATGAGAAGATACAAGGAGCTGCCCCTATGTCAGACAGATCCAGTTTCAGCCAGTTCCAAGATGGTCCTGCTACTGTCTTGGCCAGGTGAGCACATCAGTGATATTGGTTACTCCACTTGATAAGATACTTAGGAAAGGCTAAAAATTTCTGTGCAACAGCTGTGGGAGAAGAGGACATGAGAGAAACCACTCTGCAGACACCAAGGTCAGAGAAGAAGCAGGGGGAGGAGGTGCTCCAGTCACTAGAGCAAAGATTCCCCTGCAGGCTGTGGAGACCATGGTGACATAGGTTGACCTCCTGCAGTCCACAGAGGACCACATCAAAGCAGATATCTGCATCGCAGTCCAAGGAAGATCCCATGCCAGTGCAAGTGGAGATGCCCTGAAGGAAGCTGTAGTAGACTGTGGAGAGCAGGTTTTCTGTCAGGAACTATGGCATGTGGGGAACCCATGCTGGAGCACTCTGTTTCTTCTGTTTAAATGCAATTTTCTGTATTTTACCTAGTGCCCATTGCCTCTCCTGTCACCAGGCACCAGTGAAAAGATCCTGACTCCATCTTCTTCAGTGTGTCCCCAGAACACCTATTTATACACAGTGATGACAACTTCTGAGACTTCTCCTCAGCTCTCAGCTGAGAAGTCTTCTCAGCTCCAGCTCTCTCAGGCTTTCCGCATGAGTCCAGTTCTTTGATCATCTTCGTTGTCCTTTCATAGAATCATAGAATTGTTTAGGTTGGAAAAGATATTTAAGTTCATTGAGTCCAACTGTTAACGTAGTCATGCCAAGTCCACTGCTAAACCACATCCCTAGGCACCTCATCTACACTTCTGTGGATTGTGACTCAAGCACTTCCCTGGGCAGTCTTTCCCAATGCTTGGCAATCCTTTACACAAAGAAATTTTTTGTGATGTCTAATCTAAATACCCCTTGTGGTTCACCAGGTCATCCTTCCATACCTTCTTGTAGGTGAGTGCCACATTTACTAACTTTGAGTCAACCGGGACCCCCGCTCTTAGCCAGGACTGATGATAAATGATGGAAGGTGGTTTGGTGAGCAGTTCCACCAGCTTCCCAAGTACCTTTACACGGATCTCATGTGACCCCATAGACTTGCATATGTCTAAGTGATGTAGCAGGTCACCAATCATTTCCCCTTTGATTATGGGGGCTTCAATCCCTTCCACATCTCTGCCTTCCAGTTCAAGGCGCTGGATGCCCAGAGAACAATTGGTCTTACTAGGAAAGACTGAGTTAAAGAAGATGTTAAGTACCTTGCCCTTTTCATCATCTTTGGTCACTATATTTCCCCTTGCATCCAATAAAAGGTCAACATTCTCCTTAACCGTCTTTTTGTTGCTAATGTGGTTATAGAAACATTTTTGATTGTCTTTGATGGCAGTAGCCAGATTAAGTTATAGTTGGACTTTGGCGCTCCTAATTTTCTCCCTGCATAACCTCACAACATCCTTGTACTCCTCCTAAATTGCCTGCCCGTTCCTCCACTTGTCATAAACTCTATTTTTTCTTTTTTTTTTCCCTTGAGTTCCAGACAAAGCTCTCTTCAGCCAGGCCAATCTTCTTTCTTGACAGCTCATCTTTAGACATGTGGGGATGACCTTCTCTTGAGCCTTTAATACTTCCTTCTTAAAGAATGTCCAGCCTTCCTGGACTCCTTTGCTCCTCAGGAGTGCCTCCCAAGGTACTCTGTCAATCAGTCTCCTAAACAGGCCAAAGGCTGCATTTTGGAAATCCAAGGTGATAGTTGTACTAAACTCCCTCCTTACTTCTCTGAGAATCAAAACTTTCACTTAGTGATTTCTCTGTTAAAGACAACCTCCAGCCATGACATCACCCACAAGTTCTTCTCTGTTCATGAACAACAGATCCAATGGGGCACCTTCCCCTGTTCCCTCATTCACCAGCGGTGTCAGGAAGCTTTCTTCCACACGCTTCAGCAGCTTATATAATATTTCATCAGCCTCTTCGTGTTGGTTGGATGGTGTATAACAGACTCACATCATCATATCTGCCCATCTGGAGTTTCACCCCAATTCCTACCCATAAACACTTAACCACTTAACCCTATCATCACCATCATTAAGTTCAGTCGAAATATTCCCTAACATACGCCACCTCTTCTTCCTTGCCTAAACTTTGCTGGACTGTCTCCAGTTGCTCCATACATCTCTGGAACTGAGAAGCCCAGGCCACAATACTCCAAGTGTGTCTCACTGATGCTAAGTAGAGAAGAAGGATCAACTCCCTTGACCTAATGGCAACACTCCTCCCAATGCAGCCCAGGATACTATCAATCTTCTTTATTGCAATGGCATATTTCTGTCTCATTTTCAACTTGATGTCCACCATAACCCCAAGTTCTTTTCCGTAAACCCAGTCAGTCTCCATCCTGTGCCAATTCATGGAGTTGTTTCTCCCCAGGTGCAGGACTTGACATTTCCCTTTTTTGAACTTCATGGGATTCCTCTTGGCCTGCTTCTCCAGCCCAGCCTTTCAAGGACCTTCTGAATGGCAACACAGCCCTATGGTACACCAACCATTTCTCACAGTTTTATCTAACTTGCAAACTTCCCGAGAGTGCTCTCTGCTTCATCATCAAGGTCATTAGTGAAGATATTAATCAATACTAGTCCCATTATTGATTCCTGGGATACGGTACTGATGATGGGCCTCCAACTGGACTTTATGCCTCCTATCACAACTCTTTGGGCCAGGCAGTTTAGCCAGTTTTCAGTCCACTTCCCTGTCCCTATATCTGTTTTTCAATCGGGATGCTAAGGGAGACAGTGCAAGACAAAAGATGTGATTAGCAAGTGTGTATATCCATCATGAAATTACTGCTACTGCCAAAACCTAAAAATAGACTTAGTTTATGGCCTTTCTGACAGCAGTCTTACTTCTGAATCAGAGAAGAAACATATCTTGGGACCACTGTAATAAAGGAACTGCAATTTACTGCACAGTAAATCTAAACTTTCTCCTCTTATATTATGACAGAAAACAAATAAACTTGGGTCAGCTAATTTGTCAGTGTGTACACAACTGATAGGAATTTACTTCTATCATATATATAAAATGGACTGTGAAACCTAAACTGGTAATTCCCTTGTACAATATCTTTTATGTCGTTTGTTCTTAGTTCCCTTTGTCTCCATTACAAAACCAGACATCACTAGTGACAAATTCAACATTATCTTTGTGGTGTTTGTTTAGCCTTCTGTTTCTCCTCTGCATTGGAGATACATGGTCTTCTTTTGGGTATATGTGATTTTGAATACAAAACCTGTATTTTCTCCTGCTTGTGCTGAACATTCTTCACCTGTTATATCATCTGCACCAGTATCATGTAGTTCTATATTATCATATATAATTCTGTGTTAGTACATTTACTGTGGGGGAAAAAATGCTATATAATGACAATATTCACACCATTCCTTGAAACATAACCACCAAATGAAGTACGATGTTGAATGTAATAGAACATTGGTCTATGAAAGTATAATGAAAAGTACACAGAGTAACAACACGGGTAGGTATATTTGAACCCTTAAGGATAATCACATTCTTTGCCATTCACATGGGTGTTACCACAAACCCTTTGACAATGCTTTATAATGGCACATCATGGCAGTTTTGAACTGATACATCAAAGAGATTTACTGAAACAAACGGCTCATGAATTGTAGATCATCAAATGAAAACCCACAGCACTCAGCTGTGATTTACACTGCATTGTTAAATTGCAAGTTCATGCCTTTCATAACATCTTATAAAAGCTCAATTATTTAAAAATAAAATTTCCATGGATGGAAGAGAATCATTTTAAAATAAAAGAGACCTTTGTGTTTTAATTTCTACATATATGTCATATTTCACCCTAGAAGTTTTAATTTGTTCTTACCCAGAATAAAACATTTTGACCATTACATATATGATCCTCAGGATTCAAAAAGCTCAAATCACAAAGGTAGCCATCAGTGGTTATATCATATTTATATATATAAAAAAATGAATAAAAAGAATGTGTTAATTTGATACAAATATATTAAAACTTGCATAATTTCATTTTCCATGAATCGTCTTCATCTTCTGAGAAAAAGTAGAACATTTTAGGATTTGTTGGGAGACGGATTTTATTGCTGGAGAGGGGCTTGCAAAATGATTTTTGAGGAATTACATTAAAAACAATCTTAAGTTCACTGTTCATCAGCTAAATCCCTGTCTTACTCTGCTCATGCACTTGAGTATCTTATAGAAATGAAAAGGTAGTTTCAGTCTTCAAACTGTCTTTAACCTCTCAGCTGATGATGTGAACGGAATTGTCAATTAGTGTCAAACATAGTGGTATTTTGTGAATGCGTCCCAATTAAAAGCCATCAGTTTTTTTGACAGAGAACACTAATGTCGGTAGAAAGTACATTTGAGTTTCTGGGAAAGTTGTTAGTGTATGCTGTACTCTAGAAAGCCATTCTGTCCTCAGAAGCCATTACTGTAAATAGTGCCAAGAAAATATTGCAGAATAGCAGATTCAAATGACTAACAACTATTTAAAAGAATGTAATGGCTAGTTTCCTTTAAGTAAAGAAGGAAGGAAATAAATAAAATAAAATAATAATAATAAAAAAAGAGATTCTAAAGTAATTTTGAATATGTGTAATAAAATACACATCTATGTCCAGAAGTGACTGGACAAAGGTCTATTTACAGAATTTATAACCATCCTTAAATTTTATCCATGTTTTGATGTGAGTTGAAATGTAACTCTAAGCCTTTAAATATCAGAGCTTATATTCTCCAGTAAATAACATACACAAACATGTCTACCCCTCAAAAAGCATATGTGAGTTTTTGTCAGTTTAATAGTTTTTATAATATTTCTATCTGCTTGCTCTCTGAAAAAGATGATCTGACATTGCATTGTATATTATGCACCACCTTTTCATTCAGTGCATAAAAGTTATTCACAAATTCCTTAACCCATTTAACATAGTCAATGATCACATATGGTAAACTGAGAATATGAATTATATATGGTCTGCTAGAACGTAATGAATTTGGATTTTACATAGTGTATTATTCTTAAAAAGGAAAACAGGGGGCTAGAATAGTTGGCAATAATTGACCTTCAAGGTGAGAAGATAGCTAATCTTACTTCTTGCTTAGGCACTTCTCTATTTCGAAATAGCACACTTTAACAGGATTTTAGATATTTCCAAGCTGAACGCAGTGTAAGTCTGTTCACGGTTTATAGTCCATATCAGCATTTCTGTACTTCTTTTTCAGTGGCACTTTCCTACTGCTTTTGTCATTCTTGTCACTACTGAGGGAAGAAAAAACTTTTTTTTGGTATGTGAAAGAACATGCCATCTAAAAGCCAGCAACAAAGCAAGAATAGACTTAATACTGAGATTTCATAAACTAAAGTAAGCTGTTCTGGTAAGCAGATTATCTGCAAGGACAGAGCACAAGTAGCATTCACAGCAAAGCACAGCAAAGCAATGGGACTTGGGTGCATAGCCAGATGATGTGTTATCCTGTAAATTAGAGAAATTATTGAAATATAATATTACCTTTGGTTAAGGCCTTCAAGATCTACCCTGAGAGTAAGAAAGATATTAAGCTTCATCTACCCTCTTCTGTCTTGAATCACCCTTTCCTCTTTCACCCTACTCTCTGTCTAGCATTCTTCTCCTTAGATCCATTTCTACCTGTTTTAAGGAAATACTATTAATTACGGATGCTGAGGAAAAAAACTGACTTAACCTAATTGATATAATTCATAAGAGAATATACAACTTAAAAAATAATAACGAATTATGATTTAGCCACGCAGATAGATGAGGGTTCAGCTGCAACAGAGAAGCTGCTTAGGTTTAAGATTTAAATTTTGATGTGAAAATAACAAGAAAACACTGGCACATAGTACAAATGTTGGCCAGTTTTGGTGGGTCACAGTTTCAGCAATTTATAAATAGTTTAGTTTGAATCTGGCAAGAAAATATGCCTGTGTAGGACTGCCATATTAAATATCAAAATATTTCTTAGAGCATAAAATGATTTACAATTGTTGCATTAATGTTCTTTATGACTATTACAGTATTAGATGTGCAATTTCATGCTGGCAAACTCTTCTTAAACTGAGGTAATTATAAGTTCAGTATTCTATGACTATTAGAGTCTTGAATTGAATTAATGCATGATTCCTTGAAAGACACTTCTTTCACCTGCTTACAATTCTTTATCTGCAGTTTTCGATTTGAAGCAATCAGATTTTTATTTTAATTTTTGTTACAAACTGCTATCAGATAAAATCTGCAGTAGTTTTTCAAGTTTGGGGTTTTTTTAGTTTTTTGGGGTTTTTTTAACATAGATGTATTAACTAAGTAGCAAAACTAGCTCTGATTCAATACTTGTGTTCCGGAAAAGTAGAGAGAGTTAATCAGTGCATTCACTTGGCTATGGAGGCACATGGAATTCTGGCTGATCTTCCACCACCATCTGCTCAAGTGCTTCTGTATGTTTGTGTCTTCAGGAATCTTTTTTTTTCTATTTTTTTTCTTCCTGTCCCTATTACCTTAATTATCCTTTTATTCCAAGAAAGTTACCATATACGTAGTGTTCCATCTCTTCCACTATTATGTACTGACACCACCTGATATTAGACATTTACAGTATAGACATAATAGTCTGAAATGTGGCTGTCAGGACTCCCTTTATAGTCAAAAGATAAAAATAGGGAATTTTTATCATATCTCATCCTTATGTAGAAACCTAAAAATAGATCACACAGATCACAACTTAGAAGACCTCATTTTTCTCCAGTGAGTGACTATAAAGGGAAACAAGGACGACATTCAAATAGAGCCATCTACTTTGTAGCTCTTCAAATTGAGTGTCTAATATACTTTTTTTTAACTGACTTTTTTTTACTACTGATCTTGTACTTTTACTCACTTATATATGAAGCATATTTGAGACGATCCTTTGCAACATCTACTACATCACCTTTTTTCCTGCTTCTTTCTCTCACTGTTCAGACAGGAGAGGAATAGTAAAGCCAACTCTTTTACAGATACCATCTTTTCTTTTTTAAAGCCTTCTTGATAGAGTAGAAGTTATTTTCTTCAGTCACTGAGATTATATCAAGGAGGCTTTGAAGACATTCTACATGAGGTCAGGACAATTTTGGACACATACCTCACTTGCAGGTGTCAAAGGTTAGGGCTGGGACAGCCACTAAGTGACTGAGAGATGCACTCTAACCCCTCTCTCTCCCCAAATCGGAAGGTAGAGGGAATGAAGCAGAGACACTTAGGGAGTGGGAAAAAAAAAAACTAAAACACCATTAATAAAACAGTAATAGTACTAAGGTAATAATGGAAATAATGAAAAAAATACTAATTATCGTAGTTTGACTCTGGCCAATGGCCAGGTGCCCTCGCAGCCTCTCTGTCATCCCCCCTTCTCTTCTAGACAGGAGGAGAAAACATATCAAAGGACCCATGTTTTGAGATAAGGACAGGGAAATCACCCACATCTACTGTCCTGGGTAAAACAGATTCGATTTTGGGGAAATTAATTAAATTAATTAAGGAACAAATCAGAAAAGAGTAGTGAGAATTAAAAAGATATCTTAAAATAAAGAAATAACACCTTTCTACTTCCCAGGTTTAATATCAATCCCAGTTTATCCACCTCCACCCCTCAAGCGATGCAGGGGGGCAGGAAATGGGAGTCATGGTCAGTTCATTTGATGTTCTCTCCACCGCTGCTTCTTCCTCTGGGGGAGGACTCCTCACGCTTCTCTGGGCCATTGTGGAGTCCCTCTCATGGGAGACAATCTTCACATATCTTCTCCAATGTGTGCCCTCTCACAGGGGGCAATTCATCACAAATTGGCCCAGAGTAAGTCTCTCCATGAGGGTCAGTCCTTCAGGGGAAACTGCTCCAGTGAGAGTTCCCATGGAGTCACAAAAGTCCTGCCAGGTCCAGTGTGGGCTTCTCTCTCTTCACGAGCTACTGGCTCTGACAGCAACCTGCTCCAGAATGGGCTTCCCATGGGGTCCCCTTCAGATATCCACCTGCTCTGGTGTGGGGTCCTCCATGAGCTGCAGGTGAACATCTACACCCCATCACCTCCACAGGCTGCAGGGGTACAGCCTACTTCATTGACCCAGGGGACTTTCTGCTCCAGCACCTGGAGCACATCCTTCCCCCGCCTCCTGCACTGACTTTGCTGTCTTCACATCTTCTCACTCCTCTCTCTCTCTGCCAGTTGTATTGTGTTGCAGTTCTTTATTTTCCTGTTTCTTAAATATGCTTTCACAGAGACGTTCTTATCCCATCCATACTGACAGCCTCAGCCTTGGTCAGCAGTGGGTCCATCTTTAGAGCCAGCTGGCATTGGCTCTATCAGACCTGAGGAAACTTCTAGCAGCTCCTTGCAGAAGCCACCCCTACAGCCTCCCACCCACCACCGAAATCCAGACAGGAAAACCCAGTCCACAAATATATGGAGAAGCAATACAAAATCCAACTTCCCCCAGCCTCGAGAACAATCCCCACTGATGCTGCAGAACAGGCAGGCACTGGGGAAGTCCCAGGCTCTGCGGCAGAGGGAAACTGGACACTGGTGCTGTATTTGGGAACTCAGGATCAAAGGCAGAAGAACAGATGGAGTCCTTCTTGGACACCATTAAAGAAGAGAGCTTAATCTCCATGATCCCTCAGCTTTATACTGAATATCTCATATATGGAATGCAATATTTTCACTGGTCAGGTTTGGGCCACCTATGCTGTCTATTGCTCCACAAAGGTGGAACCTTTTACTTCCTTATGACCCTATTAACATCCAACATCCCAAACGTGTTATGCAAGACTTAGTAGTGACTTTGGTCACTGTAGAAGTAAGTATAAGCAAGAGATTTTCTGCATACCAGTCTTTGGTAGCAACTATAAACATCAGGCATTATCACTTCTAATAGCAGACACTGTCTGCAAAAATATGCTGCTAACTTCAGGAAGTGCACTGTCTCTTAGAAGAGACTTAGCTGAAAAGTAAAATCACTGAACAGAAGTGGTTCTATTTACCTTAAACCAGGACATTCCATCCCTTATTCCATACCATTTCCATCATACTCGTCACTACCTTATGATTTTCTACAGAAAAGTTTAAGTTCATTTCCATCATAATTGTGCATTCCATCTATCATAGCAGTCTCTTAGGATGGAAAAGATACTAGTTCCTGTAGTTCATGCCCATAGGTTGCAGGTTCACTTTGAAGAAGATACTGGACATCGCTCAAAGAAGCTAGCTCTTGTCATCACTACTATATTATCCTGAAAGACACATATTTAACACTGTTATTATTATGTAGCATCTAACATCATACAGTCCTAAATTGATTATTCTCACTCAGAGTTAAATTTCTTTAAAGGAGAAGCAGGAGAAAAGGTCTTGCAAAAAAATTTATTTGATATTTAATATACCATTTAATTTGCTAGGGCTGAAAGGCAAATATCCAGTAAGAGGTTAAAGCTGGAGGCAACAGTAGATTTATAGATTACTTCTGAACAGAATAGTCATCCAGACTAGCTTTCCTGAACCTTTGATGGTGACTGTAGGTGAAATGAATATTTTTCTAGAGATGTGGAGCAATTGTTATAGTTTAATATCCCTAATTTTTTATCATGGTAGCTATGACCAAATGATAGTGGCATGGGAAAAAAAAATCAGTAATTTGGGGCAACAGAATGGAATGGGCTCTGAATAGCCAGTTTACTATAATTTTCTTCTCATGATGCAATACAGGCAGTGTGAAGATGTATTTAGCTGTTCCGAGTGTATCAGCTGATAAAACATGATGCCATTAAACATGCAGAAGGTCCAGGATAGAAATGACCTCATGTTAAACAATGTTGGAAGGTAAATCGTAGCTATCCCAAGAGGGCACTTAAAAAAATACATGACAGTCTTTGTAGAAAAAATACTAATTAAATGTTCATGTTCTACATGATTCCAAGAAGGGCCTATTGGCCCACACATTTTCACCTAGACTGTGCCCTTTGTAAATTCAGGAGGATTCTAGAAATATACCTGTCTGAAAATACTCTCTCAAATACCATCCATTCTCAGAAACAAACATCTCGTCTCCCTTGTAGGTTGCTACTTCTCAGGCTTCCAAAAACTTGACTGCTGTTGAGATTTTAAGGATACTATTTCTGAACTGTCTAAGTATGGCTTCTGATGACTGTGAGAATAGTGGATAATGGCTCTCAGAAACTTTAGGATTCACAGGATCAGTTCCATAAAGCTCATATGAATAAGATTTTACTAAGAACCCCCAATGGATTTGTTCAACTTCAGGCAGGAAACTGTGAGATATGGTGTGGGAATCCTCCTGAATACAGTGGAAAAATAGGACCAGATTTTAGTCGAACGAAGTGTTCTGGTATGTGAGGAACTTGCTGAACACCTGGAAGATAAAACTGGTTGAGACTAGGGTAAAAACAAGCTGTCCTGAGCAAGCCACACAGCATAATAGTTGATGAATACATCAAAAAGATCAGGCTGGGAAACTGCACGGAAGCATATGTGAACAGACACGACTAAGATAGTGGCGAGACTGGATGTACCAAGGAAAATATAAATAATCCTGTTTGGCTTTATAGCTCAGATACAGAAAACTGTATGTAAGCTGCTCTTGGGGACTCACACATGGCGAACTCTCAGACTCATGCAGGCATACATTCATGCACAACTTCACTTCTGCTTTTGCTTCTGCTTCTACTTTGGCAATAAAAGGCCTTGCTTTCAACTCAAACAAGAGGCTGCCGTCTCCTTCATTGCTGCAATATGGCACCTCAGGGATCAACCCCATTCCTAGTACAGCATTGTTTCATTCATTAATCACATAGCTTCAAGTAGTCAAATTTTATTGAATAAGGCAAAGAAAACCAACAGAGAAAACATATGAATGATGATCTAAAAGGAAGTGCTGTGAGGAATATGGTTGGTATCTCATAACAACACTGCTAAAATGGTGTATCTAATTGTATAATAGGAGCAGTACAATCATTTTATAACCTCCTAAGACTAAAGAAGACTGGAGATTTCTCATGTAGGCAGGTAACAAAACTGCAGTTTTCCCAACTGAAACAGAGCATGTAAAATTGTGGCAGCTCTGGAGTCGTCCTAAGATCTTTAATTGTAAAAGACATACTGAAGTACAGTATTCAAATGTGCTTGATTAAGTTTGAGGGGTTTTTTCCTATGGAAAAAATACAAGAAGACAAGTTAAGTAGAAAACTACAAAATTTATATACAATCATATATTTTGTAGAATATATTTTAGTATATTAACATTTTTATTGTAGTATATATGTCAGATACTTATACATTTTATATATAAATTACACATGTTTAGTAATATATTAAAATACCTATATTAAATATAAATTTTAAGAGCTGGATTTTTTAATAAATATGCTAACATAATATATTGCGTAACTCCACTCTGTGTTGAAAACTACATGTGAATATGGATTAACTTTAACGCTAACCTTATTGAAATTATATTAAATTCATCAATGCTGTGATGACTGGAGAAATAGTATAAGGTTTTTCTTTAAGAAAGAATTTAAGAAAAATAGCACATAACTCTAAGGAATAGAGAGAAGTCAGCAGTGATTTTACTCTGCAATTTGGCAGTTCACTCTTACCAGAAGAACAAAGACTAATGGCCAGAAAGATTGAACCCCCAAAGTGAAGGATGTTTAAAATAGTTAGCATTAAAACACAATATATCCCAGCACTCTATCCAGGTGACACATATATTGTACATGTATTGACAATATATGAGAATATAGGTTTAATATATTTTGTGTGTATCAAATTGGATTGGTTTGCAAAGGAAGGAGAAACTGCGGGAAAGAGACAGCAAGCTTCAAGAAGAAAGTTAAAGGGAAGAAAAACAACAAGGAAGAAAAAGACAGGAATTTTAAAATGGAAGAGAGAAGAGGGCAAAAAAAAGGAGAGAAAAAAAAGAAGAAAGAAGGGATTCAGGAGTACAGGAAGATAGAAATCACACACACAGAAAAGGAAAGAGAAAAAAACTAGCAATCACAAGTGAAAGAAGAAGGGAGAGAGGGAAAAAGCCATGAGAAAAACATGAAGCAAAATGAGGAAGAAAAGATTACTGAGATCACAGTCCCACCAACCTGTGAATTTTGAATGGGTACCAGCCAGCTGCTGGGAGAGGGCCAATGCGTTGCTTGGCTAAATGAAAAGCAGTTGGCATCCTGGTATTTTACATGTGATGAGCATCCAATATGTGACACTTGATCTTATGCCAGGAGCATGCTATGGTTTGAAATCTCTAGCAATCAGGATATCCAGTGACTACTTTCTTTTATCATTTTAATTGCATGTCCTGCACCAAAGAATACTTATTCCAGCTGCACCTGGATTTACATGGAGCAAAATCCAGACTGTTTAAAACAACTTTTCACAATCAGTCCATAAAACATAAATTCGACTTCAGGCAGAAACCTTTCTCTTATATCAAAGAGCTATACTCATTCCATACTTTTTATTCTTTAACAACAGCAAAAAAAGGTCAATTCAGTGAGGAACCATATTTATTTAGTTACATATTTATCTGATAGCCTTCAGGCAGACATAGCTATCAGAGATGGCGCCAGAGGTACACCCACTTGTATTTGGCAAGCTCCGACTTTATGTTGTTGCAGCACTAATTCATCCCATGATTCTAACATTGAGAGTAGTCTCCAATCAATAAGAAAGGTATAGTTTTATCTTCATCACTATTCCTTTACCAGAGAGTATATTTCTTTTCAGGGAGTAATACATATGCCTTTGCAATGTATGTTTAGAAATGATGCAGTTATTCTACGCCTTTTAATACTAATGTTTGTCCTAGCCAGGTTTAAAGTGATGCTGTAAAATCTCTCCTTTCTAAGACTAGTTGCAATCTATCTATCGATCTGTAAGTGCTAGAATTTGAGAAAATGTTGTGTCAAATGTAAAAAGATATAAGCAAAAGTAAGATGAGGTCTCTTCTAATTTCCTTTCCCTAAACGTCCTTCTAGATACCGGTACAAATTTCATCACTTTAAATCTTTTGCACATTAACTGTGCTAAAAAGACATGACTTTAAACACCTGTTGAGAGTTCAAACCCAGAAAGATGACCTACAACTTCCTTAGCTACAGCTCTGTCATAGAGAGTCTAATTTTATAATATACCCTTTTACTTCTATTTTGGAATTTACACAAGGATCTGTAGGGACTTTCCTCTATTTCTGTGCACCAGAAATATTGTAGACATCCATGAACATTTACCAGAAGAATTGCTCACACGAAAATGGCTGCCATACTGTCAATTGGTGAAATTTTCTCCTTACATTATTTTGGTTTCAGAATATGTACGTAATGGGATCACTCCATGTGGAGATATTCAAGCTATTGAATATTAGGAACAATCCAACTAGGATATACCTTGCTAGTCCTGCACTGGCCCATTCACCAGTCTTCATTATGGACTTTCTTTCCAATGTCTGCTTAGGGTTAAGAGCCACGTTGTAAAATTGTTAAATTATTCAAGTGAGAAAAGATTTTTCAGGATGCAGCACAGTATTTCATAACTTTTAAATGAGGTCATACAGTACTAGGTCAAACTTTGATGCTGCTGAATCTCTACCAATTTTTGTTAAGTCAGTTCTAACATGAAGCCAGTCTCCTTTTTTTTCCTGCAGTACAGAGATTCAGGAATATTTGCACATGGGATTTCATTCAAGTATCTGTACCCAGCATGAGGTGCAATTGTGAATATGTTTATGCAAGCACTTTGTATCTGGCAGAGAATGATTTTTCTTCCTTTCCACAAACATCCTGAAATCATGATGCAGTCACTGGAAATTTATATCTAGGATTTGCTACTTTTTACCAGAAGTCCTGATTGCTCCCCCAAGAGTGATGTTAGGCCTAACAGTGTTTTGATGCATGTAAGTATCTTGCTGTGAGTTTTTGGCAGACTGAATAAAATTCCATAAACCAATAAATTTATTCACCTAAAATATAGGGTAAATGTTATTTCAGTAAGGTAAAAGTTCTTGTCTTATTGTTAGACTCCTCTAATTTGAATAACTTTTCATCTATTGTACGATATGACACAATAAATTTCATTCTCAGTTATAATCTCCAAAGAAAATAGAAAATAAACTATTTTCTGTATTTTAAGGTTCTTTTTAAAATATTTTATTTACTAAGAACAGGCCCACTGTAATTGGGCCTTTTAAAGTACAAAATAAGGCAATATAAAGAAGGTGATGGCCGTATTCAAATAAACATTTCTGTGAGCCCACTATTCTGCAGAAAATGAAGCAACTGTATTTCATACTATAAGCTCTGCTTTAAAAAAGCGTAGTGCTTTTATTCCCCTAGTGAGTTTGATAAAGGTACTACACCATGGTGATTACAAACATGTGACCACAACAAAAGTCTTGTATGATTCCCAGGGGCAGCTCAGGGTGAGTAAGCAATTCCTAGCATCATCCAAAGCTACATTCCAGTAAGAGATTATGTTTTTTGTACAGCCTCATGATTCCTGCCACTCCCCCCACACCAACAAAAACATCATTGTTTTACTTCCTCTACATCAGGAGACTTAATGGCTATCACACCTAACATTTTAACATTTCTTAAGAATAAGAAATTATTTTCCAGGCTATTATCTATTTTGGTCCTGGGTGACAGTGAACATGTGCTGAATTTTATAATGGGCCCCAGATAAACTAAGGGCTTCATTCAATGCAGAATGTCACAATACATTTGGAAACAAAGCAGAGTGTTTCCAAGAAATATGTGTTTTTACCCAGCCGAAATAACTCAGTTAACTGAGTAGTTTACAGGGAAACCCATTAGAAGATAGGAATTTTATTCCAATGATTACACAAGATTTCCCAATCTATGATTCAAGCATGAACTAAGAAAAAAAATAAATTAGAGACTCCTAGCAATAGTTATATTTTTTGAGAACTTCCACAAGAATAGTTGCATCCTGTTCGTCCCCCATTTTTCTTGCTGTTAATCTTTTACAATGTGATAACAACATTCCAAATAGGATTAGGGGTCACTATATCAGGGTCTGTATATATGCTGACAAAGTAATCATAATTTCTCCTATTTTGTTTATCACAGAGAGTAGTTAAACACAAACCTATAGAATATCTAACACAATGTGATCCCAGGCTATTCCTGGAGTTCCATACATTACCAAATAACAATTGTAGGTTAAAAGCTTGGCAGGGATGAAGAAGTGTAGGTGCAGCTAGCTAGGTTACAGACAAGTATAGCCAGTTATAATCATGACAGATGTCTTTAGGAAACTATTGAAGAGCTCTAAATGTGAAGCCAGACACATCAGTTTAATCCAATAACAGATTTTAGGGATGGTTGATAGGATGTATTGGAGAGTTGCCAAGAAGTGCCTGATGGTTACATTGGACTCTTCCAGGCTCAGAAGCAGCTCAGTTTCATTTCTAAATGGAATGCATTGGACTTCTTGCTGCCATCATAGAAGTGAAACAGGGCAGGGAGGGAGGCTGCTGAGCCTTATCTTGAGCTCAAGTCCTTACACTGATGTCCTTATGCCTTTTTTTAGCAAAGAATTATGTGTAAAACACTTATTATTCACACAGGGTGGACTGACTAATCAAACTGACATTAGATTTCTCTAATTAGACAGTATTTGGGAAACATTTCAAATATGAAGAGAACTGTAGTGATGACTAATCACTTGATGCTGTGAGCTCAGCAAATGACCATAATATACATCTCTGTTTATCAGCGTGTAAGCACCCATGTAGCCACATTTACTTTAATAAACGTTGGTGAGGCATTTACACTGACCTGTTAGCTTTATTTGCCTTGGCTAATCATCTGATCTCCTCTCACTGATTCTTCTTCCTTCACTTGCATATATGAGATAAGAAGTGGAAGACAGGTTTTGAATAATTTAAACCAGTTTGTGATTTAGTAAGAGACAACTAGACATAAAAAAGAAGCTGTTGACATCAAAGAGAAGTGATAGTCTAAACCTTCACCCTGCAGGACAATATTATTGTAGAGTGTAACAACCTTGTGCTTTAAGTACCATCTCCATATTCCTTAAGAAGGCAAAATTGTTACTCAAAACAACAGAAATGTCCTTGAAGGGAAAATGTTACTAATAATATATTTTTGAACCCTTGAGACTGAGAGTTAGTGACTAATGCATTTTTAGGAACACTTTTCTCTTTATTTTAGAAATAATAGCTTTTACATTTTTATTCATCCCTAGACCTGCTGGATGCACTTTTCTTAATGCACTCCTGGATCCCATTGGCCATCTTGGCCACAAGAGCACTTTGCTGTCCCATGGACAACTTACTGTCCACTAGGCCTCCAAGGTCTTTCTCCATGGGGCTGCCAAGAGACCAATATGGATGAACAAGGAACTCTTGACCAAAATCAAATACAACAGGGATATCAACAAAGGGTGGAAGCAAGGGCTGGTAACCTGGGATGACTACAAGGACATTGCTCATGAAACTAGAAACCAAGTTAAAAAAGCTAAAGTCCCGACTGAATCAAATGGGAACGCCTAGAAAACCTGAAGGTGAACAGATCCATGGGACCTGATGATACAGACGCACGGGTCCTGAATGAACTGGTGTCTGAAGTTGCTACGCCACTAACCATCATATTTGAGAAGTCATGGCAAAGTTCCCACAGATTGGAGAAAAGGAAGCATAACTCTCATTTTTAAAAATGGGAAGCGAAGAAAACCCAGGGAACTACAGGCCAAACATCTTCACCTCTGTGCTAGGTAAAATCATAGAGCAGATTCTCCTTGTAACAGTACTAAGGCACATGAAAAATAACAAGGTGATTGGTGACAGCCAACACGGCTTCAGTAAGGGCAAATCGTGCCTGACTAATCTGGTGGCCTTCTATGACAAAGCTACAACTCTGGCTGATATGGGAAGAGCGACTGGCGTCATCTACATGGACCTTTGCAAGGCATTTGACACTGTCCACGTGACATCCTTGTCCCTAAGATGGAGAGACATGGATTTGATGGATGGACCACTCAGTGGATAAGGAATTGGCTAGAAGGTCACACTCAAAGAGTTGTGGTCAACGGCTTGATGTCTGCGTGAAAATCAGTGATAAGCAGAGTTCCTCGGGTGTCTGTTCTGGGTCCAATGCTGTTCAATATCTTTGTCAGTGACATGGACAAGGGCATGTTTGCCAATGATACCAAGCTGTGAGGTGTGGTGGACTCACCTGAGGGAAGAGATGCCATCCAGAGGGACCTTGACAGGCTTGAGAAATGGGCCAGTGCAAACAGCATGATCTTCAACAAGTCAAAATGCAACGTCCTGTACCTGCGTCGGGCCAGTCCCAGGCACAAATACAAACTGGGCACAGAGTGGGTTGAGAGTAGCCCTGAAGAGAAGGACTTGGGGGTGCTGATAGATGAGAAGCTCAGCATGAGCCGGCAGTGCGCTCATGCAGCCCAGAAGGCCAACCACATTGTGGGATGCATCAAGAGGAGCATGGCCAGCAGATCAAGAGAAGTGATTCTCCCCCTTTACTCTGCTCTTGTGAGACCCCACCTTGAATACTGCGCCCAGTTCTGGTGTTTCCACTATTAGAGGGACATAGATCTGTTGGAGCGTGTTCAGAGGAGGCCACAAAGATGATCCAGGGGCTGGAGCAACTCTGCTACAAGGAAAGGCTGCGGGAGCTGAGACTGTTCAGTCTTGAAAAAATAAGACTTTGAGGGGACCTTATAATTGCCTTCCAATACCTGAAGGAAACCTACAGGAAGGTTGGGAAGGGACTTTTTATAAGAGTGTCCACTGATAGGACAAGGGGAAATGAGTTTAATTTGAAGGAGAATAGGTATAGACTGGATCTTAGAAAGAAATTCTTCCACACGAAGGTAGCAAGACACTAGAACAGATGTCTCAGAGAAGTTGTGGATATCCCCTCCCTGGAGATGTTCAAGGTCAGATTGGATGAGACCTTGAGCAATCTGGTCTAGTTAAGGGCACCCCTGCCCATGGCAGGGAGGTTGGATTAGATGATCTCTAAGGTCCCTACCAACTAAAGATATTCTATGATTCTATGCTAAACATTAGAAAAATGGAGAATGAATGTTACACGCAAGAAGCTGAAGAGTGTCTAGGGACAAAAAGGAAACTTGGAAAAAGAAGGAAAATAAAGGAATTACGCGCTGTGAGATTTCTGAGTTGACAAAGAAGAGAAAACAAGGCAAATGCAAGAGATGCATAGGGTAAGTATTTTGATGATGAAGGTTTCAGACGAATGAGAACGGCTATCACTACAAATCAAGCAAAAAAGATAAAAAGTTTTTTAAAAAACTTCAATAACTCTAGCTATATATGGATTCAGAGTTCTACCAATTAAGTATATATGATTAATTTCCTATGGATTAGTGAACTATGCTCAGATATTGCCTCAGTCTACAAGATAAGGAAAAAACAGTTTCCTATATGCAAATTGTTAAAAGCAGAAGAGATATACCTGTCTTACATCTAGAATTAAATATATTGCACTAAAAAAACCCAAATATGTCATAAAAATAAACTACAATATGTATTTCTATTGATAAAAAAATAACATTCTTTCAAAAACTTAGCAGTACTGCAGTTAAATAATAATGCAGTAAACTTAAAATAATTAAAAAACCGCAACTGCTACCATTAAGAAATAATAATATAAAGAACAACATACACGGTTAATAATTAAAAGGAAAGTTCTTATCTAACACTATTATCTGAAGATATTCTCAGATTATTTGACTTCCTCTTTCTGCTTTCATAAGTCACTTCAGTGTCTTTAAACAGACCACTTAAACTTCCTGAGGCTCAGCCCGTTATTTTTAAAAATATTGTCTCATTTCTACCACTGAATTGCTAAGCAAGTCTATGCCTCTCTTTTCCATCTGACTCACTCTCCTATCTAATGAGATAAATTCTCTAGGGCAGGGAGTTTCCATCACCGTGTCTATGTACACCAGTTATGTCACTGTTAGGCAGTGACACAAATAGTAATGAACATATCATCATCATAATATTGATGTTGTGGCTCTAATTTTTTGTCCTCATTGCGTGTCACTATATAAGATTGCTTCCACTTTCCAGAAAGAGAAGGAGAAAAGAACATACAGGTGAGAAAGACAACTGTTAATCTGACAAACGTTACATAAGAAGTTTATGACAGAGCAGAGAGCAGCAGTATTGGCTTCCTAAACTCTATCTTAGTTATAAAAACGTCATTTCTACACTTTGCAAGCGAGACTGTGTAATAGCATCAGTAGCTTTAGTATTTTTAATAAAGATAATTGATTTAGTGTAACAATGTCGTTAAGAAAGGTTGACAATATTGAGATAATTCTCTAAAGAGGGTTTTTGTTCAAATAATTTTAGTTAACAGAAGAATGTGGTATTTTGGTCGATAAAACAATACCATTAACTTCTTCCTTGGCATTATTACATATACCATGTCTGAATACTTAGTGAGGTAATCTTTTTTTTTTTAATTTGATTTGAAATGTGCTTTTTGAACTTTATCTAAGTTCTCTTTAGAATTTTTAGTTAACACCTCAGGAATAAAATTATAAAAGTTGTATTACAATCTTGTGAATCTTACAATGAAATTTTAAATTATCTTAAAATTTAAACTGTAAACAAAATATATTGAATATATTTGAATTAACAGGTGTCAATACAAAAAAGGAGTCTGGAAGGCAACACAATAAAATATCTAGTCAATCCACTTCCACCAAATAGAATCACATTACTCTGTGCTACTTTTCAGAGGTAGTTGTTTTAATGTATTCTTGAAAAAATCTCAGATGGTTTTGCAGTTTTCCTTTATTGTTTATTTCACTGTTTAAATATCTTCACCATTAGATGTACGACCTACCCCTTCCTTGCCTTTCTAGGCTGTGAAAGGTGATTATTAACATGCTGAAGCAGGTACACTAGTTTGAACTAGAAACTAAACAAGCTACTTAATAAGTAAGGTTGTAAAAAAAATCCTTCTTCCTTCCTCTTCCTCTCAGGAATGTAGATAATCATTTCTATCCTCACCAGAAACCTTTCTGCTAGGTTGTTTGATTACTGGTTCATGTCCATGAATGGAAAGGAGCCAGAGGAACAACTACAGGTGGGGGAACACCAGGCACCTCATCAAGAGTCCCTAACCTGGCTCCTCCCAGGAGGCCCCATGGCCTATGGCTGACACCCCCCAATTCAAGTTAAAAGGCTTTCACTTAGGAAAATCTTATAAACTGGAGTTGCGGGCTACTACAGAAGGAGATATGAGCTTCGTTACAGGATGAAGCAGAAGAATGTTTTGCATAAGACATGGCCAGCCATTGAGTGGGACCGCAAGTCTAGAGGCCCATATAACTGTGAAGCCATTATCTAGAGAGACTGAAGTCTGTGCATGCTGTGTGGGTGTGCGTGTCAATGTGTAATTACCAGCAAACTTCGAGCTGGTCTAGTTGGTGAGCATGACGAGAGACTTAGGAGGCAAGTTTTGGAGTGGCCAGAAGACTGTTGGATTTTGGAGAGACCAGAGGGTCTGATAACTGGCTACTGGATGGACTGGGAAGTGCAAGCCAATTCCTGGAGAGACCACCAGGTCTGGAGATTGTCTACTGGTAAGGCCAGAAGTGGGGACTTGCTGTGCTGGGACCCATTTGCATGAGTCTGTCTGTGTGTGAGGTCACAGAGAAATCCAAGGGCCAGGGACTGGTTACACTGGGTGTCCACCCAGTCAAGCTACTGGAGACATTGTTCATGTGCCTGTCTGTCTGTGTGCTGTGCAAAGGAAGCTCTGAGTATCAGTAACTGGAGTAGGACTGTGGACTCTGGGGTCACACGTCCAGCTGCATTGATGAGGAGACCTGGGATCCAGTGTCAGCTGCTGCACAAATTATGTCTAAGCCCCGTTTCTGGAGGGATCCACATGGTGTATATGACTATATAAGTGTACCTGTTCTGGTAATCGACCTTCATCTGCATTAGCCAGAGATGGGAACAGGATAAAGATATTGACATTTTTTACGTGAGTGTATTTTCTGTCCATGGTGTGGTCTGTGCTACCAGCTATGTGTGCATATATATATACACATTTGGTGTGTATACGTGTGTGCCTATTGGGAATTCAGGCTCAGCCTCACTATTGGTTGGATCTGTGAAGATGGAGTTGCAGAAGCCTTTTCTCCATTCAGCCACCTGATTAGGGAACTACTCACTCCTCTTTCCTACAGGTAATTATATATTTTTGTTTCAGAACTACTTCCTTTCCAAATAATGGTTTTCATACTGTCCATAATCAGAGTGAAAAGATCTTAAAGAGGAAAAGAAGCAACTAATCAATGTCTCTAAAATTTGTAATTCCCCACATACATTTTTTAATTCAGGAATAATACCAAAATGATAGCCACTACAAGTAAGGGATCAAAACTAGAGCAAGGAGTACTCTACACTGGTCAGTGAGGATGGGGTTAGAGAGCCCTTGCAGCAACTGAAAATGTACAAAACCATGAGGCCTGAGAGGGCACATCCATGTGTGTTGGGAGAGCTGTCTGACCGTATTGCTGAGCCCCTCTCCAATTTATGAAAAATCATGGAGAATGGGAGAGGTGCTGAGGACTGGAAGAAAGCCAATGACACTCCAGTCTTCAAAAACGGCAAAAAAGAGGATCCAGGCAACTACAGATCAGTCAGTCTCATCTCCATCCCTGGAAAGGTGATGGAGCAGCTCATTCTGAAGGCCATCTCTAACCAAATGAAAGAAAAGAAGGTTATCAGGAATAGCTAACACGAATTAACCAAGGGGAAATCTTGCTTCACTAATCTGATATCCTTCTATGAAAGTTTGACCAAATGGGAGGATGAAAGGAGAGCGTTAGATGTCATATACCTTGACTTCAGTAAGGCTTTCGATACTATCTCTCATAACATTCTTGTAGGAAAACTCAAGAAATGTGGGATAGATGACTGGACTGGATTGAAGTGGATTGTTAACTGGCTCAAGAATAGAAGGTTGTGATGAGCGGCACAGAGCCAAGTTGGAGGCCTGTGGCCAGTGGTGTTCCCCAGGAATAAGTGCTGGGTCCAGTTTTGTTCAATATCTTCCTTAATGACCTGTATGAGGGGATAGAGTGTAGCTTCAGCAAGTTTGTTGATAATACAAAACTGGGAGGAGATGACTGACACACCTGAAGGCTGTGCTGCTATCCAATGATGTCTAGACAGGGTAGAGAGCTGAGTGAAGGCAAACTTCATGAAGTTCAGTAAGGACAAGTGTAGAGCCCTATATCTGAGGAGGAGTAACACCAGGCACCAGTATAGATTAGGGGTTGTCCTGCTTGAAAGTAGCCCCATGGAGAAAGACCTTGGAGTCCTAGTGGACAGTAAGTTGTCCATGGGACAGCAAAGTGCTCTTGTGGCCAAGAGGGCCAATGGGATCCTGGGGTGCATTAAGAAAAGTGCATCCAGTAGGTCTAAGGAGGTTCTCCTCCCCCTCTACTCGGCCCTTGTGAGACCACACCTAGAATACTGTGTCTAGTTTTGGGCTCCCCAATTCAAGAGAGACAGGGACCTAGTGGAGACAGTCCAATGAAGAGCTACAAGGATGATGAAGGAACTTGAACATTTCTCCTATGAGGTCAGACTGAGAGAACTGAGGCTGTTTAGTCTTGAAAATAGAAGGCTGAAAGGAGATCTTATTAATGTGTATAAATATCTAATGAGTGGGTATCAAGAGGAAGGCACCAGTCTTTTTTCGTTCATGCCCAGTAGTAGGACAAGGAATAATGGGTATAAGCTAGAACATAGGATGTTCCACCTCAACATAAAGAGAAACTTCTTTATTGTGAGAGTGATGGAGCACTGGAACAGGCTGCCCAGAGAGGCTGTGGAGTCTCCCTCTCTGGAGACTTTCAAAACCCACCTGGACGCGTTCCTGTGTGGCCTGCCCTAGGTGATCCTGTTTTGGTACGATAGTCAGACTAGATGATATCTAGAGGTCCCTTCCAACACCTAACATTCTATGATTTTATGATTCTAAGGGAAAATTAGCTCAATTTATTGATATAGATAGGTTTGGGTAGTAAGAAACAAAGAGAAACGTTAAAACAACAGCTTTCCCGCCATCTGGTGATGCGATGATGACCAGGATGGAGAGGATGGAGGCTGGAAGCTGGGAAGAAAAAGAGCATCTGAAACAGGCTGCCCAGAGAGGCTGTGGAGTCTCCCTCTCTGGAGACTTTCAAAACCCACCTGGACGCGTTCCTGTGTGGCCTGCCCTAGGTGATCCTGTTTTGGTACGATAGTCAGACTAGATGATATCTAGAGGTCCCTTCCAACACCTAACATTCTATGATTTTATGATTCTAAGGGAAAATTAGCTCAATTTATTGATATAGATAGGTTTGGGTAGTAAGAAACAAAGAGAAACGTTAAAACAACAGCTTTCCCGCCATCTGGTGATGTTCCCCATGATGATCAGAGCTGAATTGGGGCTGTTCAGCTGGGAGAGTGGAATGCTCTGGGGAGACATAGCAGCCTTCCAGAAGGGGGCCTGCAGGAAAGCTGGGGAGAGACTGTTTGACAGGACATGTAGACAGGACAAAGAGCCAGGTAGAATTTGATTAGACATTCTTTATTATGAGGGTGGTGAAGCACTGGAACTTGTTGCCCAGAGAGGTGGTAGACATTTCATCCCCGGAAATGTTCAAGGCCAGGCTGGATAAGGCTCTGAGAAACCTCATTTAGTGGGAGTGTCCCTGCCCATGGCAGTGGGGTTTGGAACCAGATGATCTTTAAGGTCCCTTACAAACCAAATCATTCTATAATTCTATGATCTCTCAAGCTCAGCTTCACTCTTTCACTCCTGACTCCTTGATAAACCCTGAGCAGTGGAAGGGGGTAGGAAACGGGGAGCTGCGGTCAGTCCACAATACTTCATGTCTGCTGCTCCTTCCATCTCTTCCTTTTGCCCTTCTCTAGGGTGGGCCATTTCATGGCCTATGGTTCTTCAAGATAACCCTGCTCTAGTGAGGAGTCTTCATAGACCTCAGTTCCTTCCGGAAATATCCACCTGCTCCATTGTGGTTTCCTCCACAGGTGCAAGAAAACCTCTGCTCCAGCACCTGGAGCATGTCCTCCCCTGCTTGTTCTCCGACCTTGTCTTCTGTGGGGCTATTTGTCTCAAGTTTTTCTTTCACTCCTCACTGCCATGCAGCATTTTGTGCTCTAACATTTTTTTCCCACAGATGCTGCCATCTTGGCTGCGAGGCTCAGCTGTGGTCTGTGGGGGACTGGCTGGAGCCAGCTGGAACCAGCCTTGTCTGGCCTGGGGCAGCTCTGGACTCTCCTCATTAAGGCCACTTCCGCTGCTGCCAGGGCATGGGCACCCAGCACAGATGATGAGGACCCCTTCTGCTGTGCTGGCTTAGAAATGAATCGTTCCCATTTAGTCACCACCAAAGCTTAAATTTGGATGTGGTTTTCAGAAATTCAGTGGTATTTGCGTTTATATAAGGAATTTTTAGAATTATGTGTGTTTTCTTGTTTTTCAATGATTTCCCAGTATTTTCAAAATTTAGGGTCCCAGTTGTCAAAATAATGCAAAAAATAGTGTTCTGAATCCCAATATCAGGAAATTCTGAGTCAGCCAATATGAACTTTGCACAGAATTCAAAAACCAGAATTTTCTTGGGACTTTCTTTCAAAATGAAGTCTTCTCATAGGCAAAGAAGTTACATGAATACCTTATGTCTCCAATTATTATTTTTTAAAATTTGTCCAAATATATATGCATTTTAGTATGCCTCTGGAAAAACTTTGCCATGTCACATTATTGAAAATAGTATTACATTTTTCAATATAGGAGAATGCGTCTCCTGCTTATATTTTATCATCCATTTAACAAGTTTTTTTGCAATAATCATTTTGATCATTGGTATGTAAATATGATTTTGTAGAGAAATGGAAGGAAAAAAAGAAGAGAGTATATGGAAATAGTCTGAAAATGGTGGGAAGTTTAAAAAAGCAGAAATCCAAAACTAATAAGGTCTTTCTGCCAAATCTGCCCAAAAATCTTTTATTTGTTTGGGGTTGGAAGGATTTAGAATAAAAGCTAAGAAATCAATACAGTGAAGGAAAAAAATCACCGTGACATTCACTTTGTCTCTAGTCTTTCTAACCAGTGACATAAAATTCTGACCATGCCTGAAGTTTAAAAATAGTCAAGCTTCTCATCGCAAAGCTTAAATGTTATGTTTAGGTTTCTATCAAATGATGCCTTCAGGTACTAGTGTCACTTCATTTATTATTTGTTGCAGTTTACCATGTCCAACAAATGGATTTACTTTATCTACAGCTCCACACCCTGTAGCTGTTCATTATGAAAGGAAACCAGGGGCCCTAACAGCTTGAGAGATACTCCTATTTGGGCTACCATAGCAACGAGTATGTGTATTAAAGTATAGGTCACATGGCTTAGTTTCCTAAGGCTAATTAATTTCACTAATTATGGCCTCATACCAGCTGCAGAATGTGTTGGTGACCTAGTGAAATCAGCTGTGGACAATTCTTTTCCATACTATAGTGGTGCAACCTCGCCATGTGGAAATATTAATGTCATTATGAGAACTGCATACAGAATGGACAGAAAACAAATACTGCTGCATGATTAGAGACTGGACTATGGGGCCTTGAAGGTGTTTAATGCAGACATTTAAATCTTCTTTATTGCTTTCTCTATCATCTGTCAGTATTAAATAGGTTATAAAGAGCTGGGTAGTTAAGCTTAAAAGATTGTCATTGAAAGATTGTTTAATTCAGCAGCTTTACAAAGGATTTATGAAGCACCTACCACTTAGGGCACTATGGATATATACATAAAGATATATTTAATACAATAGTATCTACCAAGCAAGTAAACACTAGCAGGCTCCACTTGTTTTATTTTTTTATGTATTGTAAAAAAACCACTTAACTGAAAATCACAACTTATTTTATGTCACAGATAACATTGACTGTATTACAAATTAAAAGGTCCTAAGTCTCTCTGCTTTGCCTGTAAAATTGAGTTAATTTCAGCCCTCACCACATATGCAGCTTGATCTGTGTTTTAATAGAAAAGCAGGTGTCTACCTAGGCTTTGGGGAGCAATTAACAATTCATTTTGTATAAAACCACAGTGTCTCACTGGCAAAACTAATTGAAGTAAATAAGACATTTTCAATCAGCTAAGAGAAGGCATTAAAACAGCCTTGCAAAATTGTCATGACAAATTACCAGCCAAAGCACAAAACCTTCTCAGACGGCCTTTACCATGGTGATTGATGAGAATGAAAAATTAATGATATCTTACTGGCCTGTCAAAAGAAAAAAAGTGCTTGCCTGACTGAACAGAATTATGTGAGGCAGCATTAAATTATGGGAAATTAATAAAATTCACAAATGTATTTTATTTTTAGCATAATTATTAACAGTGCTTATTCCCCTAAAATGTGAAAAAGGTGCTGAATTCTGCTCTCATCCCCTCAGGACATGGGCTTTCTCTGTCTATGGCTTGAGGACAATATCACCAAGTAATAGGTGATACTGGGGAAACTGTGCAGTTAGGATGAGCACAGAAGAAAACAAAACTTGTGCCCAATGCGTTCATTAGCATGCAGACCCCAGTTATTTACCCCAAAATATGGAGTGCACAGAAGGACAGACTGGCACTTCAGTCCTAGCTCTGAAGAGGAATGGTCTCACCTTGCCATACCCTGTGCCACCACAAAGACTTCCTCAGAGGTGGGACTAGGTAGAAGAGCTGTGAATGGGTAAGACATAGGCCCAGAATAACCAGATTTCACAAAATATTTCACTTCTTTCTCTAGTCAGAGTGCTTTTTCACCTGCCTTTTTATCCACTTGTTGTAATGGACAAGTGGTCATTATGCATCTTACTCCTGTGTCACTTCCTCCTGTGACGAAAGATGAAACAGCATGAGAATATATAGAAAAAAAACCCCAAACCTACAGATTTTTCAACTAGTGAGAACATCAAGACATTGACCATGAAAATTGTTATTGAGATTTTAATCTTTTAATTTCATTTTTTAATGTGAATTTAATAATCAAGTGTCTTTTGTGCATAAGAAGCCACATAATTCCTCAAATAAAAGAGATTGTCCAGGAATGTTTGTTTAAGGAATGCCTTTTTCTCCCCTTTTTGATGGCCTGTGATGTATACTTGTACCTGCTAAAAGTACTGCTTTCTTATTGTCAGAGTGAGATGTATTTTTGGCTGAGATAAAAAGAGGATTGTGTGTTTAACAACTATATAATGTGACTTGTCAAAATGATTATATATCTCCCAGTTTATAGAAAAAGGACATTGAGTTTATTGAAGTAAATAGCCTAGAGAGGTTAGCAGGTTGGAATGCTTCCTAACTGGAACAACCCTTGTGAAAAGAAGGGTAATTAGGGAGGCTGGCGATTAAGAAAGGGCTCCAGTCTCTTTCTGAAAGGTCAGATGCTGTATAGACTGCAGCTAATGGTACTAATTTTACTGCATCATGTAAAGAACACTTGTCAAAATGCAGGTTTCAAAGAGCTAAAAAAAAAAAGGGTGGAGGATTTTCATGAATAGAATGAAAAGGAAATATAATCTTAAAATTTTCCCTCTCAGGAAAATAGGCTTTGTAACAAAAGCAAAAAGACTCCAAGAAGAAATAATTGCCCACAAAGAGATAATCAGTTATCTATATTTGACAGTTTCTAGAACACATATTGTGAAATCATATCACATAATAAGTAAGTCTGCGCACCTCTCTGAACACACAAGGGTCTGAAAATGAGATGGTGTGCAACAATGACCTAAAGGACACACAATAAAAATACGTTCAAGTAGAAAAATTGAAATGCTCTGGGATTCTTTCATTTGGTGCAAATATTTTATTCTCTAGTGAAGGGACACACAACATGTGGTTTTAAAAATTAAATGAATTATGTCCTTCAAAGTAGACATGTGGGCATGAGTGTTTTACCTTTTCAGCAGAGCCGGGCAATACTTCCATTATCAGCAGATGATTCTGGTCCTGAACTCAATCCATTAACATGGAAATAAAGAAAAGTTACTGAGCTCTTAAATTACCACATTTACAGTGCTGACAGTTAGGTATAGTTAAATCAAAAGAATCAGAGATGGAGATTTTTGTTTTTCAGTTTATTTCTCATCTCACAATAAACTTCTGCCAGCAAATTTCTATGAACTTCTAGACTGTTCCAAAGTTACAATACATTGGCTGTGAGGAGAATTCAAAGCCTCTATCTCATTGTTATTTAATTATACATATTTAATTTTTGGATGTTATTTATAGGAATGCATGTGACATGGAAGTGTGATGAAGAGTGAGTAGAAGCATCTAGACTAACTTCAAACGTTCAATAGATTTCCAATTTTATAAATATGAACTTCACATTAGAGTTCTGAATTTTTCATGATTTTCTCTAGAACATGCAGCTACAGAAGGTGTGGGTTTTGATGCAACTTTTCCATGAACTAATCCTGGAATTCTGTGTAACTTGCCCTCAGTCTGTTTGTATACTATATAGATATGAAAGACAATAGTATATGTATTACTCTAGATTTTGTATCACTAATAAATTACTATATTGACTTCTTAATCGGTACCATTGGTCCTCGGTATCAGTTGATCCAATGCCCATTTCAAGAATTTTCTCTAGCTCCAGTCAGCTTTGAAAGAGATTAATGGTGAGCATATATTTATGTCAAAGTGCAGAAAGAAACAAATTGAATTTTCAGTTCATAATCTGTCTCCTGACATCTGAGAGTTTACATTCCACTTCACAACCTAGGACTCAGACTTGACTGAAAACAACACAAAATCTTATGCTAATCCATACAAGTAGTAGACTGAGGATTTCTTTTGCCTTGTAAACCAGATTACAACATATGGTGGAGAAAGTGAAAGGGTAGTGTTGATCAGCTACCTTCTGGAATAGATTAATGCAGTACATTAACCTTATGAATCTCTGTCCTGCTTGGATACGGACAGATTTGTTGTCATGGGTTTGAGTGTGGTGGGGTTTTTTGGAAGTAGGGGCAGAGCTGTGTGGGATGACTTGTGTGAAACTTCAGGAGTCTCCCCCACCCCCAGGTAGGAGTTTTTCCCACCCTCTGGCCAAGGCTAGCCCAATCAGTGCCTCTGCCATCAAGGTATTTGAGAGGCAATTCCATTGTTCTCTTTCTCGTTTGGTTTTATCTCATCTTGTTCTGTCTTGTCTTTGTGTTGGGGACTTATTTTCTGCTGGAGAACGGGGAGATGAGAGGAGAACAAAGGAGCATAGTCCTGAGAAGAAAGAGGGGAAGACAGGTCTGAGAGGAGAAGGCTACCAGAGCAGAGCCTCTCCCTGGAGCCCTGTGGTGGTTAGGCAGGAAGAAGATTGAATGCCGGTTGAGGGAATCAATGACGGAGAGGTCATCCAGGATGCAGTGGTTCATGAAGGACTCAGTGTGAGAGGTGAGAGAGATCAGGAATCAGTGAGGGATGCACCCAAAGAAATCCGTGGCTCTGATGAACTCAGGAGGAGGAAGAGGATTGCCTCCTGTGAGGTAGACACCACGTGGCATGAAGGAGAGACTGCGAGGAGTCCTCTTTCTCAAGGAGGAGCTGCCACGGACCATGAGTAATGACCAGTGCATCTAGTGCTCCAATAGTAAATTCATTGATAAGCTTGCATTCTCTTGTTAAAGGTGCATCTGTTGAACAATGTTGCCCTGTTAGGTTCATTTTTAGTAATTTTGTTGTCTAATAGCATTTACCAGGATCACAGTGAAGGAGTCTCTTACCTTGCTAGGTATCAATTCATAGGGATCACACTTGCCTTGTATTCGGCCGCCCCATCCCCAGTTCCTCTTAGAACACAAAAAAGAAAATTCCTAAGTTTACTGAAGTCCTTCCAAGAATGTTAAATAAATTTTGGGGGGAACCAAAAAAAGATTCATGAAAAAATATTTTAGAAAGTAATCTTTGGAGATCATTTACTACGAGGATAATGTACACTACCTTATCAGTGAGAAGATGCAATACATTCCTTATATATATATATATATATTTACACACACACATATATATATAAAATATTAAAATGACTAACAGATATTCAAGGAAAGGTCAAGAACTTAAAACAATGGATATTAAATAAATTAACGGTCTATCAGATACAGCAAAAACAAAACAAAATAAAATCCCCCCAAAAAACCACTAGCAATCAAATGTAATAATTGTTCCCGTTAACATCCTGTAACAGACCAAACAGATCAATGCGATTGGGCGTGGTCCGGTCGGCATGGGAGTTTTCTCAAAAAGTTCTCGTCAGGGATCTCGAATCATTCATTGCATTCCATATTGCTTGATGTTTCTTAGCAGCCACAGGTTTCATTACCATAATATCATTAAATTCTCTGATATCTTTCATTTTAATTCCACATTTCTGAATTTCTCATTTCTCTCCACTGCTAGTTCCCTTTCCTTGCATTAGCAGTAGATTGCTTCTTCATATCTATTTGATTCCTTCTCCTTGCTCCTGGTTCAGATGAGTTTGCATCAAAGTTTATTCTCTTTCATGATTTCATGACATCTTGACATTTTTAACCATTTTTTCAAATAATGCCCCTTGTTAATACAAAATATTTTCTTTTGACTGCTCTTTTCCTTTTAGTGTATGTTGCATGTGAGTACTCTCAGAGCTCTTTTATACTACAGATGGAAAGTCATCAGTAATTGGGTCTTAATCACTACTACTTAGGAAATCATCAAATTTAATCCAGTAGGTAGTTATTTCATTTTACCTATCAAGATTTGTTATGAAAATAATTAGGTCACATAAAAGCAAGAGTAGTAGCTTTTATTTTAAAGTAGTAAAAAATTATTTTCAGAAATTGGCTTAATTATTGTAGTGTGTTGCCCTAACTACTGTCTCCTGTGACTAAATGACCTGTTTTTGCAGACAAAAAGGTGCTTTGTCTGTATTTTCCTGTTTAATGTAATGTGTTCTAAGACTATGTTTATTTTACAGGAAACACAGTCCCAAATTGAAGCAGGCACCTGAATCTCATTCTCCAAGAATCTGTCAAACACGAGCATCCCCACAAGGTGGTTAGCATAAGAAAATAACATTGGACACTTACCTCCACCAACAGCTGAATCACATCGAGGTTCGCGTTGGAACTCTACAACTAGAGAGGTAGAACATCTTCAATAATTAACTAGACGCTGCTTAGTGAATTCAACCAAAGTCCCATTCTGAGACTTGTTTTCAAGAATCTAACTTCAAAACAAAACAAATCATTTCTGTCCTGCATTAGTAATCATAAAAAGGCTCAGTTTTAACAGCAGTTTCTCTCACCAATACAACATCAAGTTGACCTGTGTCTCTGAAGAGTGGAATATCTTATATTGGCAACAACTTGGTTCAGGCACTGCAATCCCCTTTTTCTGTATGAAGCAAATGAATTTTTATTAAAAAAAAGAAAAATTGTTAAATTGCACAATTAAAAAATTGCCAATCTAAGAGTCAGTTGCTGGCTGCTTCATCATTAGTTTTCCCATTGACTTGATGAAAGGCATTTTAGTTAGCTCAGAAGTCTCTCAGTAGAACGTGGGCTAAAATTCACAGACATGATCAAAATCTTCAATTTTACAGTAGGTATTCACCACAGCTAACAGCTGATATACCCAAACACTTTTTTCAATTCAATAGTATAGAATCTTATAATGTTATAACACTGCTTACGTATGTTTCAGAGCATCATTATCACTGTTCTCGATGGTGCAGTGAAACTAATGCCTTCTTCAATTTGAGTTACCAGTGCCGGTGCCAGTAAGCATGTGCAACATGATTGCAGAAAGTAGAAAATAGTGACAGCACATTTGTGTTGAGTGGATAATTTTCTATTCATTTAAATAATCTGTATATTTAGAATAAGGTGGAATTGCTCTAGCAATTCAGCAGTTTCTGCCAATTGTACATCTCGCCTGAAACAGATCCACTGACTGCTTTAAAGAACAGCTAAGCCCATTATTACAAATACATCTTTGCTATGAATAAGTATTATATAAAACTAAAATATTTAAAGAAAAAATACAGAGAAGTAAAGCAATTCTTCCCACCTTAAACATCATTATTGGAGTATTTAGGCATGCACATTCTCTTTACATTTTAAAGCAGAACTAATTTCTAAGAAAAGCAAGTCATTTATATAGTTCATCTCCAATTTAACAATCTATGCTTAAATATGAATAATACAAAAACTGCATTAAAACGAGTTATCAGTTTTATTTTTCCAGATACATATGACATTCCCTGAAGGGAGAGAGTGGGAAAAGACTCATACTCCTAAAAGCCAGTAGCATGGAACAGATGCTGTGCATACCTTGTTATTCACGGAATTGTCACTGAGAGATGCAACTGATCGAATACAAATAATTAGTATAATGCTTATATTATAACCTGTCATCTACATTATGGATGCCTGAAATCTGTACATAAAGGGGTAATTAATTGCTCAGAGTAATGGAAAAAAAATATCCATTTTGCACCTGTAAAACAAACTGTCAGATACACTACAGAATACATGGAGAAGCCGAAGCCATGAAGTTAGTAAAATTTTGGGGATTTCTCCATGAAGTTTTCTGGAATCAAGCATTCTCCTTAATTTAAACCTTGAATTAAATATTTCTCTTGGCCCAGAAGAAGTACTTTGTGTTAAATAACAGATGAAAGGGCTATGGAAACAAAGATCAGATTACAAGGAGAAAAGAAGTATGTTTTTCATCCTTGTAGTCAGTGAATCTACCTAATGAGTAGAAAGTGCCTTAAGAAGGGTAACTATGTCATCTGAGGCTCTCTAAGGTGTCTTGGACATCTGCATAAGGCTGACATACGTTACACAGAACTAGAGCCTATTTATATAGTTTGGGAGCAAGGAGGATACTCTTAGGCACTCAAAAGGCATTAAATGCCTGTGTTTAAATGTCTGAATTCCTTTCCAGGTTTTCTTTCCTGTGTTACATGGTAGGCTCCTGGACGTCAAAATGTTTTAGCTGGAAACTTTTGTGTTATCTAAAATCCATTCTCTATCATCTGTCCCAAAATTCCACCCATCAAGTAAACGGAAGACAGTAACAGGATCATCTTTTGTATAGTTAATGTTTCTTTTTCAGATGTTCTGTAAGTAATGAAAATTCTAAAAATCTGTGTGTAGATGAAAAAAAACCACAAAGCCTGTCTAATAACCAGTAATGTAGCTGTGTCTATCATTAGCAATTATTTATTATACAAAGACGAAAAAGGACATACTGAGAGTTTGGTTTGACTGAGTTGTAATGATGCTTCTCTTCAAATGAAAAATTGATCTTCTTCCTAGGCCACATCTTCCAGAATTTCATACACTATATTTTAAAAAGATAGCAAATAATCATAAGATGTATCAAAAGAGCTGCCAGATCTTTTATTTCTTTAGGTAGTGTTCAAACTAAAGGAGACCAAACTATCATCCTATCCTATCCTATCCTATCCTATCCTATCCTATCCTATCCTATCCTATCCATGCAATGTGATAATACAGGATTCAGAAATTTTTAAATTAGCAGAGCTTGCCCTACCTTGAGATTAAAGATACAGTATAACCTTGATAAATCTCTTGAAGAGATCTTCTAAGGTTTACTCCAAAGCAACACTACAGTAAATGATCTATAAACTTCTCACAGTGGTGTTGTGCACTGAATTATTGCCCTAGCTCTGGCACTAAATGACAGCACTCAGCACCACATTTCTTAATGCACGTGGGGAAAAACACAAGCTTGCACGTTTTCCCGGAGTGTGAGAATCACAGCATGATGCACAGGGTCAGTCTCCTCGTGGCATTTTCCAAGAATACAAAAAGGAGTGATATCTGCCCTGTGACAATGCAGACACTACTCTGGCACAATTTCTGTATCCAGGAATTTTCTATATTTTTACATTGTGGAAATTAATCTGTCCCCTGGTTTATGCTAGCAGTGTTTCTAACCTACAGCAAATTTAAACAGGTAAAAAATTCACTTTTCACATGAAAGAAAGATTACTTCCTAATTTTAGCTAAAAGTGCTTCACATTTCTAGCACCACTTTTTTTCAGGAATAAACTGAAAATAATCTTATCTGCTTTTTGGTTTGTTGTGGTTTTTTTTTCTCTGCCCTTCAGCCACTTTCCTCCTGTTATCTTAGCAATTTATAGTGAAAGACAGACATTCACCACCTAAAACATCAAACTATTGAATTAAGTTGACCCTACTCACGGTGCATGGAATCTAATGCAGGAGTCTGCAAGACATTCATTAGTTTATCATAGCACAGAAAACACACTGAATTAACACAAACAGTGCCTGAGTAAACTACAGCATCTACCTGTCTTGAGATCACATTATTTCTTACTTAAATCTCTTTCGGTTACATTGGCTATCTGTTTGTAAACACCCTGTTTTTCTAAAGCCAAGACTGAGTCAGTCAGTTTATATATAAATAAAAAAGGAAGATTTCAGCTTCCCTAGAGCTCCAGGGCCTGCTTCTGATTATATTCATTGTGAAATAGCATTAGTCTCACCAAAATAATGAGGCTAAGTAGAAATAGTCAACTAAACTAAAAGAACTGTAATGTGCATTATTGTTTAAGTGGGGAAACCCATTAATTAGAGTACGCTTTGCCTGACTCCAGATTTTTCTGTTCAGAATGATACAGTAACTCATTCTGTGTGAGGATAACTTCAACAAAAACACAAGTTAATAAGCTATGCTGCTTCCATTTCAATAGATTTCTCTTGTTGGGTAGATTATGCCATGATTTCAGCTTGTTCACAGGCCTTGCAGTGAAAAGCCTGTGTTGTTTGTATCATCTGCTCTAATGAACAGGAGTTGAAAGAGGTCGTGTCCAGATTCACTTCCTTGCTGTGTTCTGGGATTATGAAATAAAGGTAGCATGACCTTAGGAAAGACCTTTCTATAAGAGTGAATTATTGTTTGAAAGCTCTTTAGGACAAAGAGGTTTATTTTCCACAACTTGCAATTTCTGTTCACAGATGCCTGAACATGTTCACATTTCTCATGCTCTAAAATGCAGTGCTAGGTAGTGTGCTACATGCTATTCAGATTCATGCATTGGTCTTAACAGTTCATTTCATTAAGAAAATTCTTTGGAAAATATGGTGTGAAATTGTCAAGTGTCATATGTAGGCCAATGGGTTACTTGTATGCCTCTGAATTAATACAAGGACTGTCTCCTACTATTTGTTTGGCACCTTGCACAATAGGCTCCAAATTCCAGTTAGGACCATAATAAGAGGGCCTCAGACATACAGCACAACTGCATTTTGCTTTCCATTCTCACACATTCCTTTGTCCAAGCAAGTTTACATTGCTAGAACAAGTACCGGAATTGGTATTAGTGTCTGGTTATATCAGGGCTTGAGGTAAAGAGGACTTTGAATTGCCTGATTACAACCACTTTATAAGGCAAAATTGTTTCTTAGGGTGAGGATATTAGTCTAATACTTATGGACAAAGGAGATGACTTGTTTCTTTTTGATGTTTATTCGTTCAAATCACTTTTAAGTTAGTTATGCCTCTAGCTTCTTCATTGGTTTTCCAAGACACCACATGGGCCTTCCTGCTTTTCAGAGCCATGAACTAGTATCTTAAGTAGAATTATGACAGCAGAAGAAAAGAAAAACAATGCAAAAAAGAACAACAATGCAAAGATGTTTAAACATGTAAAAATATTTTTAAACTGAGGAAAAATTTATCACAGATCAAAAGTGAAGGTTACATTTGGTCTTAAGGGATAAATTTCCAGTTTTGTATAAAATTTTCAGTACAAAATTATGTTTCTTATTCTTTGAAAAATAAATGGTTACTTTTACAGAGAGGAATATGTCTTTAGAGAATTTCAAGAGTTTAAATATTTATCTACTAGATTTCTCTTGCAGCTCAACATGACTTTTCTTTACCGTGTTAAACATCCATCATCCATCACCAACAACAGAAACCATTTAGACACATAAGAAGTCAGATTCTAGGATTCTTATTCATGCTATTGAGCAATGATACACTGGTTCACCAATGTACATCTCTGCAGTTAATGAGCACAAGTTTGGCTATAAACTCAGTAGAAAGTTTCAAGGAGTCTTTTTGGAGCTTTTTTTAAGCCAGGAAAAGCGGCTTCTCTGTGCCAGGAGCCAGCAGCTGGAGGGTGAGCAGCTGAACTTGCGTGAGTGGAGCCACCATCAGCCGCGCTGATCTGAATGAGGTATTAAAGCTGTTAACCAGCCGCTGATTGTGTACGTTAACAATATTACCCAGCTGTTAATTGTCCCCTCAGTGTATAAGAAACCTTGGGGAGAGCAGGGACTAGTCACTGTCCACAGAACACAAGGCAATACACGGTAAATTGGTGTTAACAGCGGAATATTTAAAACATGCTGTAAATAAACCCATGCATAGTTTTGAGAGGTCTTTTGACGGCAGAACTAATTATGGTTGCAACCCGATCAAAGACCATTAGAAAAACTGTGGGTACCCAGATGGAGGCCCCATGCAAATATGCAGGTGTTCAGGCCTTGGGCTGCAGAGAGTGCCGGAGCCTGGCACTTTCAATGGAGGGCAACGGAGATGATACCTGGGTCATATGTGATCAGGTGAATGATCTGCTCAGCCTGGTGGCTGAGCTGAAAGATGAAGTAGAAAGGCTGAGGAATATCAGGGAGTCTGAGAGAAAGATAGATTTGTGGAGCCATTTATGCAGCAACAGGCGTGAGAGATATAGATGGAGTGGGGCTATCTCAGAGAGGGAGGAGGATTCGTGCTGCTGAGTTGGTGGGATTAATCGATAGGGCTTTAAACTAGGTTGGAAGGGGGAAGAGGATAAAAGAGGTAAGAATGAAGGGGCAGGCTAGCATAGGTGATACTGTGGTGGGTGTCTATTACAGACCGCTTGATCAGGAGGAGAAAGTTGATGAGGCCTTTTACAGGCAGCTGATTGCAGGCCCTGGTTCTCATGGGGGATTTCAACTTCCCATATATTTGCTGGAAGGCCCACACAGCCAGCCATCCTCAGTCCAGGAGGTTCCTCCAGTGCATCTATGATAATTTCTTGATGCAAATGGTGAATGAGCCAACCAGGAGAGGAGCACTGCAGGACCTTGTGCTCACCAACAAGGAAGGTCTGGTTGAAGCAGTGAAGTTTGAGGGCAATCTTGGCTGCAGCAACCATGAGGTGGTAGAGTTCAGGATCTTGTGCGGTAGAAACAGAATACCAAGCAGGATCGCAACTCTGGACTTCAGCAGAGTCAGCTTTGGCCTTTTCAAGCAATTGCTAGGGGAAACCCCATGGGACAGGGAACTGGAAGGTAAAGGGACCCAAGAGAACTGGTTAGTATTCAAGGACCACTTCTTCCAGGCTCAGGACCAATGCATCTCAACAGGTAGGAAATAAAGAAAGAGATCCAGGAGACCTGCATCGTTAACCAGGGATTTGCTGGGCAGAATCAGGTAGAAGGGGAGGGTATATAAATTGTGGAAGGAAGGGCTGGCCACTTGGGTGGAGTATAGAACTGCTGTCAGGCAATGTAGGGAGGCAATTAGAAAAGCCAACTTTGTACTTTCTATTGCATTTTCTCTTGATGAATTTTGGAGAGGCTGGAGTTATAAATCTTATAAAAGCTGAAATTAGTATAAGCCTTTATATGATACAACTATTTTGCTCAGCAATAAGGGTTCAATTTACAATTATTGTTTCTTACTGTGCAAATGTTTTCAGAGCCTTCTATACTAACAAGGAAGTAAGATATGGTCGATGAGGTTTGGTGGCAGTAGGGTTGTCAAAGATTTGCACTGACAGAAATTAAAAAGCCTAGAAATTCGGCACAGTTTAGATGTTTGATTTCACAGGGACCATATATCTAGCTGGAAATGGCTGGAACTATCGACTGTCTGAACTGACTGCATGTTGTACACATAGCTCTATCTGTAGGTCTTATGTGTATCATGTGCTGTATCAGGCCTCTCTGAAATTTAAGGCAACTCTGTAAAGTGCAAACTACATGCTATTGTAGTGGACTTGTACAAAGCCTTACAAGCAAAATGAAATTAAGCCAATGGGGGAAAGACCAATCTTCAGTACATCTTGCCTAGATATTAAAATGAAAACAAGCAGGCATTCCTAGGAAAAAATGTTTCTCAAAGTTATATGAAGACAACACTTACAGGAGTAAACAAATACATGTAAAAATACTGAAAGTTGCAAGGCAATGAGTAAATATGTTAAAAGAAAATTAGTGCAAGAAGAGAACATGTTCTATATACTTTATTTCACTAGATATTTGCTTCTTACACTTTTGCAACATTATACAGCCTTCTAAAATCAACTAAACACATATTTATAAATGGGATATTTGTATGTTCATGTGTATGTATAAATAAAAAAATATGTGCAAATGTGTTTAAATAAAACCTGATGAGGGGTAAATCCAATAAACCCTATAAAAGGAAACACAAAGAATAGGCAATCAGACTAATATTTCTTTCAGCTTTTGAAAATCCGTCTCTTTCTCTTCAGTTGCTTGCAGGAGTTGGGACATGGTATATTAGGGAAGGTGAGAAACAGGGAAACAGACTAAGCGAAAGGAAGTAATTACAACAAGATAAAGAAACAGATTCAAAGTAAGAAAGAGTTTAATACAAGATGAAAAAAATAAAGGGAAAAATCTGAAACGGGAATTTCCTTCTTCCCCTTTCCTGTTTTCCTTCCCTACTCTTCCTTTCCCCCTCCTATCATTATGTAGTAGTACTCTGAGGTTGCTGGCAGTGCCAACTCCATTTTTTCCCTATAACTTTATCACATAACAGTAGCAGTAGCAGTGTAGTCCAAGCCTCCAAGTACTATTTCTAGCTTGGATTCACCAAACAGTTCAGAACTTCTCTTTTGCTCAGCTCCATGCCTCAAATGAATATCAAATTCCTACGTATGCAGGCACTGTTCTAAAGACCATCAGGAATATACAACATGAATTGCGTCCCATAGTATAAAACTACTGTGTCCCCATTACAACAGGCTTTTCTATGAATTCTGCATAGAATCTTTGCACATCTTTGGCCTCAGAATAATTACTAGCAATTAGAATCATAGAATTATTTAGATTGGGAAAGATATTTAAGAGCAACAAGTCCAACTGTAAACGTAATGCTACAATGTCCACCACCAACAAATCATCTGTTGTTACAATATGAGATGTAAAAATAATCCTCGAAAGTGATTTTTTAAAATCTTCAGAAGTACCTTTTTATTTTATGTAGCTACAAGATACAACATAAGTTTACCAATATTTACTTGAAAAAATAGAAAACTTTCTTGTGAATTACAATTAATGAATAATACATTTTTCTGAACTCATTCCAATAAATATTTTTCTCATGCAATGAAAAAGTCTCTATTTATATTCCATAGAGATTTATTTTCTATGTTGATTTCAGTATTTGGTATCACCTACAGTCTCAATAAAACAGAATAAACAGATAAAACAGAATGCTTGACTGAGGAGTTTTTCTTCTTCAAGATCTTTAATAGATTTTTAGTTCCCACAAAAACAAATCTGTAAAGAATTTTGGCTGAAGAAAATAAATAAAACTTTGCAATATCAGTTTACCATCACTGCTTGGTTTCTTTTGAAAATATTTTTTCTATTCTCTTTAAACAAACAGAGACAAGCTGTCTGCTTTGGAAATCATTTTATTGACCCTAGCTGCTTACGATATCCCCAAACATCTATTTCTAGTGTATCAGAATCTTGTATTTGTGCTTTACTACTATATATGTCTATCACAAGCTCAGCAGGCATAAGATCCTACCACAAAGAGATGATATTATATACTAAAGCATGAATTTTGAAATTACTGCCTTCTTTTCCATAAATTCAAGTGTTTAAACAAAACTGCAATAGACAATTCAAGTTTATAAAGTAAAATCAGCATTATTCAGGTACAGATTCACAAAAATTAAGATGACATAGAAATGCAACAGTAGATTTTTCAAGTGAAAAGTTCAGAATAAGAATTACTGTCATGGATATCTGCAATGAAACAATTTACTTCCTTCAGAGCAGGGCTTTCTTAGGATAATGGGAAAAAGAAATGTTACTTAGTTTTAATCTTTTTGTTCAAAATTACTCATAATCTAGTAGTGATTTTAAGAACTGAGATATTAATAAATTTTCCGAATGCACATCAGACGTGAACATCCCACTCTATCGTCACACACAGCATGGGAAATTATATTCTATTGCTAGAAAATTCATACATGTCTTTACAATAATTATTATGAATTATCTCTGATAATGGTAGGTCTGGCCAAAGACTATTGAACACTGCCAGATGCCTACTTCAAATTAATGAAGGCAAATGCAGCTTTTAGATCCGGACTCCACATCACAATAGTGAATTATGAAAGGGCCAAATCTCTCAAAGGTACTGCATTTAGCATATACTCACATCTCAAGTTCTGTCCAACATCTCACATGGTTTAGCTGGATGTCTTGACTGAGTGCAACCTCAGCAAGCTTGTAAGTGAGTAGTGTGGTCGACATGCCAGGAGGACAGGATGTCATCCAGAGGGACATGGACAAGCTGAAGAAATGGACACATATGAACTTGATAAGGTTCAGCAAGGCCACGTACAAGGTCCTGCATTGAGGTTGGGGCAGTCCTCATTATCCATACAGGCTGGAGATGATGTGCTAGAGAGCAGCCCTGCAGACAAAGACTTGGGGATACATTGGATGAAAAGCTGGACATGAGCTAAAAATGTCCATTCAAAGCCCAGAAGGCCAATAGAATCCTGGGCTGCATCAAAAGAAGAGTGACCAGCAGATGGGGAGAGGTGATTCTGCCTCTCTGCTCTGCTCTGGTGAGACCTCACCCAGGGTACTGTGTCCGGCTCTAGAGCCCTCAACACAAGTTGGACCTGGTCTAGAGGAGGGGCACAAAAATGATCAAAGGGCTGGAGCACCCCTCCCACAAGGACAGGCTGAGAGAGCTGTGGTTGTTCAGCCTGGAGGTGAGAAGGCTTCAGAGACACTTTATAGCAGCTTTCCAGTACCTGAAGGAGGCCTACAGGAAAGCTGGGAAGGGATTGTTTACAAGAGTGTGTGGAGATAGGACAAGGGGTAATGATTTTAAACTAGTGCAGGGTAGATTTAGATTAGGAGTTAGGAAGAAGTTCTTTACTATGAGAGTGGTGCAACACTGGCACAGCTTGCCCAGATAAGTAGTGGAGGCTCCATGCCTGGAGATGTTCAAGGTCAGGCTTGATGGATCTCTGAGCAACCTGATCTAGTTAAAAATGTCCCTGCTCCTTGCAGGGGGTTGCGATAGATGACCTTTAAACGTCCCTTCCAACTCAAACTGTTCTATGATTCTGTACTAAGTTAGAGACTGTCAGTATATTTTTGGCTACATATGCCATCGGTGACTGATGAAGGTGTGAAAGAAGAAATTGCGTTTTCCTAACCTAATGGAGCTGTAGATTGTATCAGTACAATGGAGTTGCAGCGCAGACTGAAGAACCACAGGTTTGCAAGCACTTCCATGCATGGACACACACTGTGGAATGTCTGGAAAAGAAATGCTGCTGTACAGACGTGATGTTTGCAAGCTGAATCACTTGAAGATGTAAGAGATAAAATGACATATATTGCCCCTGTTATATCGTTTTGCTTTAACATTATCTATACTGTGCCTCTGCAGGTGGGAGCTGTTACAAAACACAGCTAAAGGCCTAGGATGTGGTTGCACAATTGCATTGCTGTACCATTGTGAGATTTGATACCTAGGTGATCTTTTTTAAAACATGTTAGCAAAAAAGAGGCAAGCTCAGGAAGTACATCATCTTTCTCAAATTGTTACCCTTATGCAATGATGTATTTCCTCTAAGTGCACAGCAGAGACATCTGGAGGAACTATGATGAGGTACCAAACCACTGGTGATATTAAAAAGGGTAAAATATTTTATGATCCTGGAAGTAGGAAACCAGCTGAAAGGAAGGAAGGAGAATGAAAAGAGTATGTTCTTCCGCAAAAATGAAACAGCTGTGACAAACAGCTGCAGCACAAGTTAGTGTTGATTTTGTGGAGAGCTTCTTCAGAGAAGTGACATCTGAAGCCTATAAACCCAGGATCAATCCAGCAGTGAAAGGTGAACAAAACATTGCACGTGAATGAAGGTAAAATTTATTTCAGGAGAGAGAAGGAAATCTTCCTTGTTCTAAATTGAACTGCTTTCTTCTTGTCCTTTCTTCTGAGAAAATGAAGAACAGCAGTCACATCTCTTACCATGTTCTCAACTTTTTTTTAATTTCTACTTATTTTTAAAAATCTAGCCTGTTTTGAGACATACAGTACAGAAGGTACAAAGACATTCA
>NW_009706232.1:0-69577 GCF_000703405.1 Apaloderma vittatum | reverse complement strand
AAATGAGAGCCTGAAAACCTAAGAAGCTCATAGCCAAGCAGAAGTTTACAATCTATTTACTCTCTGATTAACAGCAATTAATGGACACAACTAAGGAGAAGGCTTGTTTAAAATCTTGTCCCTTTAGATTTACTCTTGCAATGAATATTACTGTCAATAAAACTTGAGAAAAGCAAACTGTCTATTCTTCATATTCGGGGCTGAAAAAAAGTAAAAAAAGACATATCACAAAATCATTATGCAAACTAAAAGACTTGAACTACAAATGGAATTTCTAAAGCACCTTGTCAAATCTTTATCTGCTGAGGTAAACCAGCAGCCTCTTCCTACTGGAACCATTCACGTGGAAGGGATTAAGTGATGTCTTCTATTTCAGGAAGATGTGAAAATTAATCTGCAGTTTGTATCATGGAACAGACCATCTGCTGTGAAAAGTTCCCATATCAAGAGAACAGAGGGACTAGTTCCCAATTAATTAGCTATTTAAGAGAATTGGATATACTCTTTCCAAGACGGTTACAGTTGATAAGACAATCATCTGTCTGTCAAGCTGTGTCTGTTTGCCTGTTAGTCTAGCTAGAATACTGGAGAAAAGTCAGAGAGATGTTTATTATTTATATTTTTCTTCTCCTTTCTCCCCCCACCAAATGAAAGCCATTCCAGGAACTGAATCACTGAACGTAGTCATAGCCTTTTTTATCTAAAGTTGTTTTGTTCTCTTGTTTATGGTAAATATACAAATGTCCCAACAAAGGCTTATCAAGGACAAAGAGTATTATGGGAGTAGATTTCAGATGTTATTTATAGTAAGATTTTCTAATGCAGAGCTATTAATAGGAACGCATTGCACAAGAGGTGAATGAACAATACAGATGTCTCAGTCTCCACTGAAGGAGCTATTCTTTTCCTGAAGAAAAGCCCTGTTTGTACAAGGCACCATTTACAAGTCTATTGTGTTTTTTTTATAGCTATGAAATAATGTTGTTTTTATCTCTTTCAGCTGAGCTGAGCTGCTGGCTTCCGTTTGGCAGCTTCACAAACAATCTGTGTGCAGCAAGCCACGCTTAGCAAGCCCGGAGTGGGCGACAGGAAAGATTGCACGCCGAGACAGAGAGACAGTATGCTTTCCTCATAAAACCAAACTTTGAAGTCCGTGATCACAGGGAAGTCTAGCTAAGGGAGCAGGAATTTAAAAAGCAGGTATTTCAAAGAGCCTAGCAAATAAAAAAAAATGTTTATAGCTCAATGCACTACGAGGCCATGAAAGGTAATGTGAGCATTTCTGACATGGGTATATCAGTAGATCTTTTCCTTTTTTTGTTACTTTTTTAATCTTTCTTTTGTAAAAAAATAATAAATTTGACACCTAATCCCCATTTACTGAAAGTAATGCTTAAAATGAGAACATGGGAACACATAAAGAAAAGTGTAATTTACTTATGTAGCACATGATGAAACAGCTTACTGTAAAGCATTCTGGAAGCTATGTCTGTCAAAGACCAAGCAGGAATAACAGTGGGAGCTGCAGCCATTTCCATAGCAAAATTGTAAAATCACATCCATGCTTTTGGTTCAGAAGACCAGCTTTGTCCCTAGGGAATGATCAGCAGTAAATCCCTGAGAAACTCATTTACATGAGTCTTGAATTGACTATCTACTTAACAGCTCAAAACTTTACCAGAAAGTCTTTGAGGAAACTTTCCTTATCCTGCTCTTTTGTTTTCACATCCAAAAGAAGCCAGCAGCCAAATGGAACGAGGTAACATAAACACTGTTTTCATAAGTAGTTGTGGTTTTTTCTCGGGGTGGGTCTTTTGTGCTACTCTTACAAATTTCAGGACGTTAAAATAAATTCATGGTATTACTGCTAGGAAAATATTCATTAATCTGAATGATCTCTATAATGATCTTCAAATAAACCGTCTATATTTCAGGGGGATTGGTCATGACAGTTCAGGATAAGCCTGATCTGAAAATCTGGTATTACAGAATGAGTAGTCTTTATTTACAAAGAGAAAACCATTTGAATCCTTACTAATTAGGAACAGGTTTTTGTCTTCTGCTTCAGCTCTTCCAGTTTCAGTCAATAGCATCAGAACAAAACATTATCTTCAAAAACGTGACACCTTACATCCCCACAAATCTGTCATATAAGAGGAAGAGAAATGACAAGCAGAATACAGAGTCTATTGAGAAGACTCATTTATGAAGACAAAACAAAACTTTATGACCTTTTCTTTGATCAAATAGTTTCAGCAGAATTTAGCTATTGAATATTAGAAGAACTACTGACTGAAAAATAATTAGACTAATATTTTTACTGGGAATTATATTGAAAATTATGACTTTGTCTTGCCATTTAGTAACAGATTAAAAAAATTATAATATAATTTTTTGAAAGAATTCAATCACTACAAATTATTCATGCACATTTAGAAAAACAATGACATATTAGCAACTAGATTTTCTCCCTTGAACAAAGCACACAGATTAGTAACCTGATATATCAATGAATTGAGAGTGCATGAATAGTGAATATTTCTGTACATCCTTTCTAATCCATTATTCAGTTCATATCTTCAGGAACAAGAAGTAAAATGATAGCATAAGGCCACCAGCAAATATACTTTCAGAATCACATACAAAATAAAACCCCACTTCAGTGTAAAACTTCCTTACTTGACAGTTTGATAAATTTGTCTCTGGGATCATGGATCATGTTGCCAGCATCCTCTAGCATGATCCCTGTTAAAATCTTCTTTCTGATTTGCTTTGAACTATGCTTAACAAAAATGTTCATTATTATGCAAATTATTTATTTTCCTATTGATTTGATATCTAAGATCGCATTGATCTTCAGATTTCACCAGATACTTCACAGCAGTAGTGTGGATTTGTTACTATGCTATACTTCACATAAATATAAAGTAGTTTAAAGCAAGTTTTGTTTAGTTTTGATTTTGTTAGTTTGGTTTGTACATAAGAAGATATTTTAAAGATTTCATGGATGGTAGAAAATGACATACAATGTACTTTATTATGAACAATTGCACTGATTTTTTGTGATGGAGATTCTGGAATCAAGAACAGTACAACATAAATTAAATAGCCTTTAGCATATTATAAATAGTTCTCTCTTAGCGAACACTTACTTTCTGAAAGCTGTAGTGGAAACTGTAGTCCTTTATTCAGCCATATACTACAGGCCAAGTCTGGTAAAACAGCTGCAAGGGAGTTCCTCACAATTGCCCTGCCAACAACTTGAAGTCTGATTTAGAAAACCAAACTTCTGCATGAGCATTTTAGACACCGCATTACAAAAACTTGACCCTTTGCTAAGGAACAACCCGACATTTATACAAATTTAGATGACCTGTCTGAAGCTCTCAGATTTCCTAACACGCACCCTCGATACTCTATTTTTTAACTCTTTTTATTTTTGTTGTAATCCCTCACTCAGTTTCATAAGCATGTGCACAGCACCAAACATATATAGAAAATATGCACATACTGTTAATATTCTTAAAGTCATACTCTACCTTGTCAAATGTTTACACTATGATTTCGAATGAGACGCTGTAAGTTTTGCAGGTTTATTTTTTTCTCTTAGTCATCAATATCTGAAGATTTTTCCATATTTTTAAGGATTATTTTATGTATGGAGATGCCTTCAGGTGACTGAAGGTTAGTAAATAGATTTCCTGACTTTTTTCACTTTGCTAGGTCTATTGAGCTATGCCATATAAGAAATTACTAGCGCCTGTAAGTATATGACATCTTATCAGTAAGGAATCTAATGATGTCTTTGTTGCGTGAAGTGAAATTATTTCAAGTTGAAATTATTTCAAGTATGACCTCCGGAAAAGGGTCAGAAGGGGGAATTCCATGAAATAAATCATAGGTGTCTCTACGGAGTTTCTTTTGTGTTAAAGGAAAGATTAATTACAGACACAAGGTTCAACAGAAAGTTGAACTATAGGTGGAACTGTGTCTTTTGGTTCAAGCAGGAGCTTGAGAGTTGAGACTTCTGACCATTGTTATGGAATATGTATCTTTGAGCAATTTGACTTTCCACTTTTTGTTTACCCTGCAGTAGAGTAGATGCCCTCTTTAAGTATGCTTTTAAAGTACCACAGCGTACTTATGATTTCAGCAAGTTAATAAAGTTTTTTCTCTATCAATATAATTGAACAGAGACTTTATTTCATTGCTGAAAGTGTTTTTACAATAGCTTTTTTATTTTGTATTATAAGGAGCAATATTCTTCTAATAACATTGACAAATAAAATACTGGCACAAACTTACATTAGTTATATCCAGAAAAACCTACTGAACAGATCTAGTGGGAGTCTAATAAAATGAGGATCAATTGGAGATTCTCACATTGATTCCAAATGATAAATGATGAAGCTCTAAATCAGCCCAGGAGTGTATCAGACAAATATGAAACATATGGAATAATATTTATATTTTATATAATAAAAGTAACTTCCACTGATGTGAGATAAATAGTGATTTTCACATGTTCTCTGTATTTCCACTGTAGATTTGTAGAATTAGGAGAAATTTAAAGAAATGAAAACTTAAGAGAAAATTAAATAGCTGAAGAGATTATATAGACCAGGTTTATAGACATGTAAAGAAATCACAGTGAATAAGTTTTCATAAACTTTTATGTGTGGCTAGTTGAAAAAATAAGCTTTCACGTTGAGATGTTTAAGTGTTGACAACAAAATTCAAGTCTGTATCTGGGGATACAAACTCAGGATCAGGAATTAATGAAACAGATTTCAATATTGTTGTCCTGGAAGTTTTTTGACCTTAGTGAATTGTAATAAGCTCCTTTATATATAAAATTCAAGTGCATGTAGTGAGTGCATTGAAGCACCTTATTTTGGTTTTGATAAATTACTAGTATACCTGAAAAGGAGTTTGCTATATTATAAATAGCTTTATGGCAGGGGAATATGCAAGTATTATCTTCAGATATTCAAAATACACTTACTATTATGTTTGATTTATTGTGTCTCCTCTAGAGTACTTTAAAATAGGTGACAGAAGATAACAATTTGTACATACCTAACAATTTGCATAAGACAAAATAATATAGTATTCCATAAATAAGAACCTGTAATAACCTCCCTTCAGTTACATAGTGTTTATTCAGGTCCAAAAATTGCATAAAATGGAAAAGCCTTTGTCTGTGACCTACTGCATAATAGAATGCGTATTGCTTTATAGTATATGATATATTTGATACCTGTAAAGATGATAAGCTTGAATCATTTATCAAATAATAAACAGCATCCACCTTCTTCCTCATCTTTGTTTTCTAAGTGGGCAGTCCTACACAGATTGATGTACATTAAAGTTATCTCAAAATAATAGTCAATGACTGACAGCATGGCCTGCGTATGAAAGAGCTGCAGTACCCTGAGAGCAGTAAATGGAAAAGTACTCCCACAGTGATTAGGGCATCCATGTGCATCCCAAACTGTAAAGGACCACACTCAATAATGACATATCTTGGATTAGAAAACATGCAGTAACATTAATTCTAGTAGTAGCTTTCTGCAGTCTACCTTATGTCACAGACTGAAGCTCAACTATTTCCAACTTCTCCCAGCCCAATCACCTTCAAGCACTTGAATATTTATTTCCACAGCCCTAGCTCCAGTCATGTAGAACTGAAGACACTACCACCCTTGCCTTCTCATTAACACTTAGTGTGTCAGCAAGGCCTTCTGAGGGCAAATCAAGACATTCACTGTTGGCTCTCTGAGTTATCCAGATGCTGCATATTTGCGTCAGTGTGGCACCAAGGCCAAGCTAATAATCTTTGCCTCTCAGCAGAGCTTAAAATTTTGAGCACTTTGGCATGGCAACCACTGCGATGTGACTTCCAAGTTAGATCTATCTCACAGACTATTGGTTTGAAGACAGGACACAGAGAGCAGACTCACTGCAATCAATTTTTTTTTGCCATGTAAAATGTATATATTGCAAGTTCCTTATCTATGATCTGCAAAAGTAATGGCAAGAAAGGGAGAGAAAGGGAGAGACTCCAGAATGCCTATGAAACCAACCTGTAACAGATGTGTGTTTGAACTGTTGATATGTAGCTATAAGTTTCTTCTGTTTTCTACTGACAATAGGAGTCTAAACAACCAGTAGGAAGTAGACATTTACCTTTCTGAATTCTAGTGTTAGTTTGCTAGATGTTGGCTAGTTAAAAATCTGATAGTCCCCTAAAATTTTCAAAGGTTTAGACGATATTCTGCTTCCTAAGTGAAAAAATTAACTTTCCACAAAAGCTTTGCTCAGCCACTGAAGAAGGTAAGATTTCACCAGCACAATTCCTTCAATATTTGTCTCACATTTCAGTATTAAATGATTTGCTCTCTGTTCTCCACTGATTGCAGTCACTCCATCTTCATCAGAGCTAGACAATTAGCTTTATAAAGACCTGTATTGTCGCACCTGGAGTTTCATGATGTGTATCTCACTTTTGGACCTCATGTTGCTTCATTTATGTTCTATGAAAGTCCTAGCTTGACAGGATTTCCAGAATTTGTATACTATATAATACATTCTAATAAAAACATAACATGCATAGAAATTTCCATTCAAAAGCACATCTAAAGAATATCAGCCTATGTTTCATAAAACTAGGTATTGATCAATTCACTGGAGTGTGTGCTTGTACATAATACAAGTCCTCAGTGTGATCTGTCTTTACTGTCCCCAGCCTTTCCGTTATTCTAAAGATCAGGCTGGAAGTGTCTTATTTAACATTACTGTTTTGTCCTTAGCCAACCCTATTGTCATGAAGAAAGAAAACTAAAATGAATGATATCCAGAAAAAAAGAGAATGCATGTAAGAGAGTGTCAGTTTTTCAGGTCAATGCTGGAAGCATTCATCTAGCAAGGGGAAATTGTGTTCCCTTTTGAACACTACCCCTGATTTTTACCACACAAACAATGAAACAATGCTCAGGTAGAGAAGGAACTAATCAAGCCCTTCAGCTGCGAAACTGATACTTTAGGTTTTTAAAGGATGGGATGGGTGAGGAAAACGTTCTAGTGAGCTGATTGTCTGAATTTAAACACTTTAATGGTTAAGGTGAGAGAACAGAGAACTGAATCCAACATTATACAAATATTTGAACGCTACAGGCATGACCTGTAGGTGAGGTACAGGTTAGGCAGCTGCTCTGCTCAGTGTATTGGTCTCTGCATACAGTGCACTGGGAACATGGATTACAAACTCATGTTATGAATTCTGGCAAATCATCACGTGAAAGTCAAATATAGTAAAGCAAAATGTTCTCAAACCTATATGCTTTTTATGGTTTTCTCCTTTTGGACTTAGTTCTTGTTTACATCATATCCTCCTTTCACAGCCCTGGTAATTTGAACAGTTGTAAAATGAGAACAAACTCAGTTTTACTTCATTTTGAGAAATGTGCACACTACTATGGCATGGAAGGGGGCTTTAGAGTAAGCAAATGGCATATTTTTCATCTTTATCCACTACTAATAGTTTCTTTTAAGCATTACAGATGGTGTATTTTCCATTTCATACCTTCCAGAATACTGATGGAGAGGGATTGTAAAAAAATAAGGATTCTGGACCCTCACAAAGTTGTCTGCCACAGACCTCTTACCTTGGTTATCAAATAGTGGAGTTTCAACTCTAAAATACATTTTTTTGAGCAGAAGTCTTGCAATAAGCTCATTAAGTACAGTTAACTTTCCATAGCATGCACTCGGGAGTGGCCAAAGCCGCTTTACTTTCACCCCTTCACTCACATACTCCATGAGTACGATGAGACTCCTAGAGTCCAGGAATATCTCTCTGTCCTCCTTTATCTCATGTCTATCCCCATCCTTCCAATTTGTCTCTTATAATTAGGGGACTGCAGTTCTCACCTCTCCTCTTTTTGGATAAAGCACCAATGAAGACACTGAGTGAACATTTTGAAGATCTCCTTCACCTCAGCAGGAGTTGAGGAGACTCATGAGTCCCCTCCCTGATAGCAGGGTAAAAATAATTGAATAGCAAATAAAAAGGAGGATTTAAAAAGCCTGCATGTGTAATTAAAAAATAAATAAATCTCTATTTCTTTTAAACAGAACAGTAGACAAGACACAGAATAGCTAAGGCACCAACAGTCGGCAAAAACAGAGAGAAGACGAACAAAGAAAAGATTTCCATGCTTTTTTGAAATTAGTGTCTTGTTTTTCTATACCAAGCAAGGACCTGTGAAGCTGTTAAAATGCAGTCAAACTCCAGACATACAATAACAAAAGAGAAAAAGTTTATACTTTTACCTTTATCCTTTCTAAATATATTGTTCTGTAATTTGAACTTTGCTCCAGAAAGCAGAGTTCTTTTGACAGTAAATGATACAGAGGTGCAGCAGGTTATGCCAGCAGCTTCAAAGATCTATTTTAAACCTGAAGAGACAGGAACAATTAAATTTTTTCTCTCCAGACCATTTTAATGACAGAAAACAAGCCTGTCTGCTTCCGGAAGGATGACATGTTTCTCACTCAGGAAAACATCAGGCTCCAGGATCTTACCCTTTACAAACTCTGAAAAACAGGAAGAAGTATTTAAGTTCCTGATGTGCTAGCAATCTGTGTTAATTCACAATCATGCACCAATGACCGGATCGTTTGGGAAATGTTATTTTCATGGTTGAGAGCTACTTGTTGGATTAAAGCAGTAAGGACTTGAAAGAAAAAATACCACTTCATACCACTGATCCATATTTCTCTGCTGATTTTTGTATTTCTTCCTTCCACTGATGGAAGACCAAACTATGTTTTGGGTATATGTAAATGGCAGTACTATCAGACAATGCTGAAGTTCAATTAATGTATTTTACTCCAGGCTACAATGAATGTTACAGCTCTTCCAAAAGATGTAGTCAACGCCCAAGGCAGTTTTGGAATCATTAAATTGATGTTTTGAGACACAGGAACCTACAGGATACACTTCAATGAGAAACAAGTCATTGTTATTTGATAAGAGTGACAGAGAGACTTGAGTGACAAACCCTGCTCACATTAGGGCTGTTAATCTTTCCACTCCAACTCATCATGAGTGTAACAGGATTTCAAAATGTTTTTTCTCATATTTCTGCTTTGCCATCCAAAGTTTATTTGCAGATTCTCGTCCCTCCCCAAAGTGTCATTTTCCCAAATAAATGTTGATGTTTTTGTGAATTAATGGGCTCTCACAAGTGCAGAAGGCAGCATTTCAAAAATTTGTATTTCAGATGAGTATAGACAGACAGTTCCAAACTCAAACACACTACGTCTGACCTGGCAGGACTCCCCTCTCCAGGGGCTAGATGAAGTTCAATCCCATAACATCTTTTCTGAAGTCAATACACCAGTCCTGGCAAAAGCTATGTAAAGAACTTGTGGAGTATTTGATCTCTTACAGCCAGCGAAGAAAACCAAATGAAGAGTTCTTGATGACTTTACAGTCTCTTTTGAAAGATGTTTTACTGTTAAAGGTGGGTACAGAAAGCTGAACACTTTCTTTGGCTAATTTGCTGTGACAAGTCACTCATTACAGCTCAGTTCCACAGTGTACGGCATCTGCACGTGGTATGTCTATAGGGGAATCCTGTACAGTATGCTGTGGCCTACAGGCACTGCACCAGACTCTTTCAGACAACTGTCCTAAAGCTGTGACATGGCAGGAAAATAAATAATTTCATAAAAAAGGCCAGCATCCTGCGAAACATCTGGTAAACCATTCTTTGGGTCATTTAACAGGATATATTCAGTAAATAGGTAAGCAGTTCTCCTCTTCCTATATCCATTTAAGTACATGGAAAAGCTCCCATTGACATCAAGGCCTGTTGAAACAAGCCATACACATCAATGGTGTCAAACCCTGCTGTGTGAAAGGGTATGTAAAAGGAACACAGTGTTTATACCAAAGCCTGCATCCTGCACAGCAAAACAGAATTCCCATTTCTGGTTTTCCATTCTGACAAGCTGTAAACAGTTTTGTTGGGTTTTTTTGTTCAGAAATCTGCACTGCTTGAGCAATGCTTTCAGATAAAATAAAAACTAATAATAAAAAATATGTCTCTTACTCTCATAATTTTGTAGACAAAATTGAGGCAGGGCATAGATCTGCAGAAAACCTGAACGTCTCAGTGAAGGTGGTTCTGTATGTTTGAAAAGACAACTGCTTTTGATACATATCAGTGACATCAAAATTGTCACAATTCTTTATCATTTCATTTTAGAAGGAATGTTATTTTGCTACGCTTATTAATCATCACTGGAAGTAGCAACAGCCAAATACCAGGGAGGTTAAAAATTTCACCAACATGTTAGAATATGGGGGACAAAGCATTTTAGACTTGATATTTCAAATAGCTTTTCCTTTTCACCTAAACAAAGAGAAGAAAAATGTCATCTAAAACCAAAAATAGTACACAATAAGTGTCTTCTGGATGTTAAAATCTCAAATATTCTTAAATATAATAGTTGGGCTTTTTTTATTAATAAGTGATCAAAAATTTCCTGCATTTTCTCAGATTTGACAATCTCTGATGTTATACTTTCAACACTTTAAATCTCTATTGTTTGTTGGGAAGTCTGAGCATACAGAACAGAATAAACACTTCACAGTTGCATAATGTCATTATTTATTAAAATTTTGAAATGTTTTTTTTTATTCTGGCTGTAAATTATCTTGAAAATTTTTAACTTTGATATATATTTCTAAGACTTACTGTAGTACAGTACTGCTCCCTATTAACATGGCAGGAGGTCTTATGTAAAGTGGTAACACTCTAGAGAACAGAAAATTTTTTCTCACTTGGAAGTTTTTTTCAGACTAGTGGCTCAGTGATATAGATACTCCAAACAAATCTCCACTTCTATGCACCTTCAAAATACACAAGGAAGAAAAAATATATTACAGAAATTAAGGCAGAGATTGAAGTGAGATGAGTTAGCCTTCATGGCCATCAGGAATGGCCTCGATTCCTTCCCTTTCCTCAACTGGATGCAACTGACATCATTAAGTGTCACTCCTCCTCCATATGTGTAGGTTAATTATGTTACGTATTTAACTATATTGGAGGAAGGCAGGTCTGTCCTAGTTTTTGTCACATGAAACAAGATCTGCCTGCAGCTTAAGTCAGCGATCTTTTACAAAGTGTCCTGCCCAGGACCCAAGACTTAGATTTTCATCAAACAGTTTAACAGTAGGATTAAATGTGCCTTTAAACATATAGTCACTGAAGTGTGACCTTACTCTTCAAGCCTTTAAGAAGCACCTAAATAGATTTTTTACGTGCAATTCTGGGAGATGGAATACTCTCATTTCACATAAAATACAACTAGTGTTATAGTTTGTCATGAATGTGCAAGTTCTTTACTGAGCCAATTAAAATCCTAATAGGTTGGGATTTTTTTTAACATTAGATTTTTAAAATACTTCTCTTTTTATTCTTTTTATTTCAGCATGCCCCATGTCTTTCTTAGTTTACACGTGAAGTAACTTTCCTTATGCTCCAGACTCCAGTGGTTGATAGCTGCTTGGAATTAATATATAAGCAAATCAAAGCATTTGTAATTTGTTTTTCATTTTAACTTAGAATATTTTGAAATATCTAACTACATTTAAGTGAATTAAAACAAAATATAAATTAATAATTTCTCTCTCCCTTTCTCTTGTTTAGTCTCTCTTTTCCTCTCATATAATTTAACTAAAATTATGTAATCTTCTACAATTTCAACAGTATAAATAGAAAAGGGCATGAATAAATGCATAGTGCAGATGATGTGTACTGAACCATCCTTATTAAATCAAGGGATGAATCTGTTTTTGCTGTTTCCATTGACAGCCCTCTTCCAGCTCACAGCCAGCTGGCAATTAATGGAATCAGATTTAAAACAGGCAACAGGGAGAAATCAGCTTCTGTGTAGTCATTCTTACACCAGACATATGTGTGTCTGCTTTACATATGCCTGCATTGTGTGTGCATTTGTATTGGTATGTACCTACAAGGATGTATCATTTTCCCTCTTTGTGCCAGTTCCAAGATATGCAATATATTTCCTAATACTTAGCCTCCTACAAGTATTGCTAGATACTGTCAATTTTTCTAAAATTAATTTTAGCCAATTCCAATATAGACAATCACAGTAGTAATAAAAAGATATGCTAGGTAGCTTATTAGTATTTTATCCTATGTTTCTAAAGGAAAAATCGAACAACACAAGCATGAAAAAAGTGTCACCTGAGATGTACAGTAAGCTCTACTCAAGATAATTAGGAGTAAATAGAATTTAAAAAAAAATCCCATAAACTATTAGTCCAATGGATTTGACAGTATTTTAGATGTCTGGAGAGATGATGCAGTAGATGGATTTTATTGCATTTTTTTAATATTATTCATAGATAAATACAATTTACAGCCAAGACTTTTTCTGGTCTTTCAACTAAAAGTTCCTCATCAGTACTTCATATCAGTTCAGTTATTTTTCTTGATATATTCCCAGTTACTGGAATGGCATGTGAGTAAAATACCTTTATTCCTTACATAGTATATTAGTTAGGTACCTCAGAAAGGAGTGCACATGCACAGCATACTAAACAAGGGGACACAGTCATTAGAAATGCTAAAGAAAAAGATGTGTATCACAGATTTCCCCCATCTATCTGTCTGTAGCCCTGGATTAGACAGGTCTACGGAAATTAAAATGTGAGCTCCAAGATCTCCTTTCCTTTCACATCCCTATTAGAAAAGTCAAAAACTTTTTCTCCTGGGGTGAAGCTGCAAGATGAAGAATACAAGTGAGAGCATGAGAAGGAGCCTGAGTGTGTACATCAGTGGTAAAATGCTCCTCCAGAAAGCCTGAACTCTAGTTGTTGTACTCCACAGCTTCCATATCTTAGCTAACACTTTTTAACAGAAATGACATAAGCAATTTTTAGACCAGAATGTGAAATTATTCTTGCTTTCCTCACACTTCCTCCTAGTGCATACTCTCATCAGAAATCTCAACATGAAATTGTATTTTGTCCCCAGTCTTACATAGCTCACAAGTCCTTTCTTCTTCTCTGTAAGCTATGGGCAATGGGATGAGTGCTGTCATCCCTTCCTTTTTTTTCTACTGTTCTTTAGCATTCTGCATGGAGATGGGCTGTGGCCACTTGTAACCCATCAGGCTAAAGTTGGGATATGTTAGATTCCCAGTTGCTGGAAATGTCCCAGCCTTTTATCTGTTACATTGCAGAAAGCACATTCTCCTCTTGTGTTTCTGAATGAAAATTTTGGTTTGTGTTCTGGTGATTAATATCAGAGAATTTCGGAGAGAAATCTTAAAGAAACATTGATTGTGAATCCCAGATATTTAACTTGGAAAGATGCCATGCTGTTGAGGTAATCTGCGATGATACTATCTTTGGCATATACAGAAAGAATAAATACTTTCCCACTACAGAACACTGTCAGGCATAATGAAAATTTTGTTCTGAAACATTCTTATTACAATCCTCCTATTTTAATCTCCTAATTTAAGTTAAAGTTGACATACCAAATCTGTAAAGATATTGATTTTAGAGCTCTGAACTATTTGCGGATCCTAATTCCATTACACCTACATTGCCTATGTAAACCAGCAATTTCTGGGAACAATTTTTCTTCGTATTTATGTTTATTTATTTATTTTTCAGAAAACTACTCTGCAGCACCATCTAGTGAGTGTGAAAAGGACCAGTTATAGAGTTTCCATGTTTGGAGAACCTCCATGCATTTTCAGTCTGCATTGCTTCCCGTAGTTTTAATGGAAGCAAGAGAAGAAAAATCAAGTCTCCATGCAGAGAGAATGTACGTGTGTATCCTCTGCCATCCTGTGTCCATCATCTTGAACAGAAAACCTACCCCAGAATCAAAGGTTTTATTACAAAAAGACATACAGGGTTTCTGGACTAGGTTCATTGCGGGCAGAATACAAAACACACCTTGACTGCAAAGTATTCTTCACTTTAAAACCAATGTTCCCAAGTTTTCATTGTGTTGAACCAAGTACATCATTAGCAGTTAGCAACCTGTGTTGATAACGCTAGTGTAATTGAGAGCACAATATGTTCCAGTAAGTGATATGGTCACCAGGTGTTCAAAGAGGTGAAGAAAATCCTAAGCAGTACGTAATATAGCTAGATACACAGACACTTGTGAGTGTTAAAAGTTTTGCCCAATTAAAGGCAGTCAGTGCAAATCTTTGACGGTGGAAAAGACTTAATTTCCTCGCTTCTGAGGAAAAAAAGTTCATGCACAACTACCTATGCAGATGCTTACATAAATAAAAAAACCACCTGAATTAAATGCCCCTCACCATGTACTATAGTTACACTGCCTCATACCTGAGTGACCTTTAGCTTCACCAATTATCTTAACAATTGATACAGCAACTCCCACTGCAATCATGACAGCCATATGCCCATTTCATCCTGTGTCAGCTGTGCAAGACACATGCAGAGAAATACAATTACTCTCTTGCAAAGAATGAGATAATTCCAGTATTTTTAATGCCAAAGAAAGTCAGATTACTTTGGATCTAATAGGCTCAGTCATAGGCTGAATGGCATTTGTATTTTTTTCTTCTGTTTTTAAGAACACTGATAAAAACACAGGCATTAGAAACTAGAGTGACTTTTCTTCTTTTAAATGAAAAGCAAGTAGATTTGCACAAATATGAAATGTCTGGTAAGAGATAATTCTTGAATCTTGCCGATAATAATTTACTCAGAATTCTACTGAGTATAAAATGATTATTGCAACATCCAGAGTTTTCCACTTCTCCAGATCCAACTAACTAAATGGAAGTAATTGACCAATAGACTATCAGACTACGTTTCTCTATCGTTTTCTTTGCAAATATATTCAGACTCAATCCCAAAAATCAGTTACAGCCTGCAAATGTCAATGAACGTTAATGAAATTGAGCTTGAAATTATATGTTCTTTGGTACAGCAGAGTCTGTGGTTCTAGCTCTGCAGAACACCAAGCAATTGTCTTATCTTAGGTAATTAGATCATCTACTGCAGTAAAATAATAACAGTAACAGTAACAAATAGTAATAGTAACTAGTGATTAGTAATAGTATTAATAGTAATAATTAAAACAACAAATTTAATTGTAAAATACTGTATCAAGCTTACCAAAGCCACAGAAAAGAAGCTTCATGATGAAACAGAACCTGCTACAATAGAAACAATAAGCTCTTACCTTCTTTAATTTAAAAATGAACTGTGGATTTGTAGAAGACATTGGATGAATAGGCAATTTTAAATGCTGAGAGAATCATGAACATACAAACTAATACAAGATATTAATCTATCATGTCTTCCCAGTGAGCATCTCAAGTACTTTTTTTTAATGTAGGAGCAGATACTATCACTAGCAGGTGCTTTTACACTTTTGAGCGAAGACAGATACATTCACAAATAAAGTTAATATTCAAAGCTGGATAGTGAAAGTCTTTTGTATTTGGAAAAATCTGGTGAGAAATAAATGGATGTATGCTAAGTTACAATGTATAAAATCAAGAACAACTTCTGAATAAGTCAAAATTTGCTATTCATCCTATACTTCCTTATACTACCATCTGAATGCTATACAGTACAAGCCAGATATGCTATTTTTTTAACTTGAATTTTATTGGTTTCATAACACTATTACATGTGCTAAAATCAGTCTGTCTGCTGAGTCATAATAAAAATTCCTAAGTTGCATAAGTCTTCTTCAGACTTTCCTTATGCTAGAGAAATGAGGCAAGAGGTAGCTTAGCTATTAAACAGTAGATTGTGAAATAAAGCACAGAGCTAGAACAATTAAAATATTTTTAACTTTTGTTTTTTTCACTTAGCATAAACTATGAAGTGACTGATGAAGGAACATCAAGCACACCAATGCTATTTCTATCTAGTTCTGAAGAAAGAAAAATAAAATAGGAGAGAATGGCCCCACAGTGCTCAGCAAATTACCTCAAAGCCCAAGTTTAGTTCAATTTCTACTTAAGACTATTAGCCTTTATAGAAGGTGTTTAAATATGAAGTATTTATAAAAAGGAGGCAAAAGAACAATGAAAAGGGTGATAACTAGCCACAAATAAGAAGATAATTTCCTATGGCCCTGCTCACTGCAGGGTGGTTGGACTAGATGACCTTTAAAGGTCCCTTCCAGCCCAACACATTCTATGATTTTATGTTTCTATGATTCTGTGTTTCATTAGAAATCAACAGTATTTTTTTTAAAAAAAATATTTTCTTTACATTCAATGTACTCAAATGGAATGATTAATCACTGAGGTACAGCTGACAGACTACCCCTACTTCATGGTCTTTGTTCTCATCAGTGCAGACATTTACTTTACATCTGTCTATGAAGCCTTCAGAGGAGTTGTGTTAATACAGTATATTCTAATGACCAAGAGGATACTGGGGTTAGGTGAGGCCTAGGCAGCAGAGGATGAACTGTTTCCAGCACTGTTATAGTGAATAGAATCATAGAGTCATCGAAATGTTAAAGTTGGAGAAGACTTCTCAGATTGTCAAGTCCAACCATCAACCCAACACTACCATGACCACTAAACCATGTCCCAAAGTGCCACGTCTCCTTATTTTTTGAACACCTACAGGAATGTTGACTCCACCACTACCCTCGGCAGCCTGTTCAAATGCTTCACCACACTTTCAGTAAAGAAAGTCACAGAATCATAGAATCACAGAATGTCAGGGATTTGAAGGAACCTTGGAAGTTCATCTAGTCCAACCTTCCTGCCAGAGCAGGATCACCTACAGTAGGTCACACAGGAATGCACCCAGGCAGGTTTTGTATGTCTCCAGAGAAGGAGACTCCACAACCTCCCTGGGCAGCCTGTACCAGGGCTCTGTCACCCTCACAGTAAAAAGGTTTTTCTAATGTTTTTGTGGAACCTTCTATGTTCCAGCTTGAATCCATTGTCCCTTGTCCTGTCATTGGACATCACTGAAAAGAGCCTCGCTCTGCGCTCCTGACACTCACCCTTGACATATTTATAAACATGAATGAGGTCACCCCTCAGCCTCCTCTTCTCCAAACTAAAGAGACCCAGCTCGTTCAGCCTTTCCTCATAAAGGAGATGTTTCACTCCCTTCATCAGCTTTGTGGCTCTGTGCTGGACTCTCTCAAGCAGTTCCCTGTCTCTCTTGAGCTGAGGGGCCCAGAACTGGACACAGTATTCCAGATGTGGCCTCACCAGGGCAGAGTAGAGAAGGAGAAGGACCTCTCTCAACCTGAAATTTTCCTAATACCTGATCTAAACCTCTCCTGGTGCAGCTTGAGCCCATTTCCCCTTGTCTTATCACTGCTGACTTGGGAGAAGAGGACAACACCCATTTGCTACGACCTCCTTTCAGGGAGTTCTAGAGAGCGATAAGGTCTCCCCTGAGATTCCTCCAGACTAAACAATCCCAGTTTCCTTAGCCACTCCTCATAATAAATGCTCTCCAGGTCCATTGCCATCTTCATTGCCCTTCTCTGGACCTGCTCCAGCACCTTCATTATACTGTGATGACCAAAAGTGAACACAGTATTCAAGCCACAGTCTCACCAGTACCGACTACGGATGCACAATCACTTCCTGCTGCCCACAGTATTCCTGATATAGGCCACGATGCTGTTGGCCTTCTTGGACACTTGGGCACATTACTGGCTTGTGTTCAGCTGGCTGTCCACCAGAACCTCCAGTTCCCTTTCTGCCGGGCAAATTTCCAGTCACTCTTCCCAAGCCTGTAGTGCTGCCTGGGGTTGATGTCACCCAAGTGCAGGACCTGGAACTTGGTCTTGTTGCATCTCATACAATTGACCTCAGCCCATTGATCCAGTCTGTCCAGATACCTCTGCAGAGCCTTCCTATCCTCAAAGAGATCAACACTCCCCCTCATTTTTGTGTCCTCTGCAAACTTACTGAGAATGCACTCGATCCTCTCATCTGGATCATTGATAAAGATATTAGACAAGACTGGCCTCAAGACTGAGCCCTGGGGCACTTCACTCGTGGCTGGATGCCAACTGGATTTAACTCTGTTCACCACAACTCTCTGCACTCGGCCACCCAGTCAATTTTAACCCAGCAAAGAGCACACCTGTCTAAGCCATGAGCTGCCAGCTTCTCTATTAGGAATGCTGTGGGAGACTGTGTCAAAGACTTTACTTAAGTCCAGGTACACAACATCTACAGCCTTCCCCTCATCCACTTTGTGGGTCACTTGGTCATAGATCATCCAGAAGACTTCCCGTCACTGTCCCAGCAGGATGTGGTGTAGTTGGATAATTGTGGCAAAGGGGATGTAGCACCCAGATTTGTAAATCTCATTCTCAGAGCAATTGTTTTTTCTCATCAAAGAATAGAAATTGTGGAAATTTATTTGTATGATACTGAGAACCAAGAAGTATTTTTATGTTTAAATATAAATTTTAAGCTGACCGATCTATTGAGATTTTACACCTAAGCACAAGTATTTCAGCAATTCAAAACTAAATACTGGTGAAATTTGATTATGCTTTACAACAAAATGTGCATTTTATTAGCACAGTAAAGGTGAGGACTCGAGATCCAAACAACTGGGTTGCTAGAAATGCCTACTATGTTTGCAGCTGACATTGTGTTGACAAAGTCATTGTTTGTATTCTTGACCACAGTTCACAATGGTTTCTATAAACATCTTATTCAATATAAGGTCCATGAACTTGAAACAATGTCAGCAAGAAATGGTATTTTCTTATACTCTCCTACTCAGTAACTAATGTAGCAGAGAAAGGATAGATACTAAAGATAAATAATAAAAAAGGACTGAAAAAAAGGTATGAAAATTATTCTCGATGTGTCACCTACCACAAAAATAAAATCATAGTGAATATGGAAACATACACTTTCATATAATTCCCATGTAATTCACATAATTTCCTATATTATATATTGCGTGCTGGGGCTTCTGCAATATAAGGATGAGGTAAACACGAAGTACCAAGCTGCTGTCAAAGACCTCGGAGGGCCACTATGCTGTACTGTCTCTGCTGATTGCCCAGGACACACTTTAGCCCATCCCAGGGATGTTGATTGTGAGCTGGTATTCCTGTAGGTCTCCAGCTCTCTCCCCAACTCCCATCTTCTTTGCTCTCAGCTTAGCTCCCTGGATGGCCCCTGGACCAGGCTTGTCACTTGCCTCGTCTGGGGCTGTCAATGAACCCTGATACCAGTCACTGGCTCTACACACTGTGGCCAGCCCTGGTAGGACTGGGTGACCCTTGGCTCCCAGCTCCACATCACTCGCAGTGCTCGCACTGCTTCCCTGGTGTCATGTAATTTCTACACTTTCACTGTTTAAGCATATATCCAATAAGCAGCATGTTTCACATTAGTGTTTCCAAATGTTTGGAGATATGGGAGAAATGAAATATTTGGATGAATGATAATACTAAATTGTAAGAGGAAATATTTTCAAAAGGGTGATATGCCTCAGGTTTAAATTAATCACTTACGTGAATGCCAAGAAAAATTCAGCATTGTGTAAGATATTGAAAATATGACTCCATCATTTTTAGGAAAGCTGCAGATTGAAGTGTCCTGTGAAGACAGTAGATGGGAAAAGATTGTATATCATGTATCTTCCATTTATACTGTGGATCCAAGCGCAATATTTACAATCTATATTTAACAAGATACTTGGGTAGAAGGTTAATCACAAAGCATAACTGGGGTGTGATCATCAAATTAGCAGAAAGCCTTGATAATAGAGGCCATTCTACATTCCTTATTATTCAAGATTTTAATTTAAAACTGGAAATGACAAACCAGACAGTATGCTAAACATAGAAGAAGTTAGGAACAGTAGCAATAATTAGTACAGAAAACCACTGGAGTAAAATGAGAGCCAACACAGACAGATGCACTGAGTGTAAAGGAGGAAGAAATAATCAAGTCTCAGATCCCGCCAGGAAGCGGAGTGAACTTCGTTGCAGATGCAGGATCTTTGTACCTCTCAGGATCAGTCCATAAATGAACATAGCGGAAGACACTGACTCAGCTGGCAACAGATGAACGGTGGGTTACAGCCTGTGACAGACTGACCGCGAGTAAAGACTACAATGTTATCAGTGAAAAGGTATGGTGAATTTAAAATTGAGTGGCCTGAGTAACATAAGCCATGTAATTATTCTGCCCTTTTCACAGCTTATTTAGCCCTAGGTGGACTTGGGTGCAAGGCATATTTCAAAATACAGCCATGTGAAATAGGGCTGGAAGAGATACCAACACATATATTCTTTCTACCACTCATCATAATAAGTAACAACCTCTTCTGATCTCAGCCTCACAGATGTGAGCAGAATTATATTCAAGCACTAAACACTCCACTAAGCAGATATGGATGATAGAATGTGTAACTCAGAAAACTACAGTTATGAGGGATGGCTGAATAAATTCTGCTGAAGACAAGGGAATCCCACGACATGGTAACAGCTGTGTCAAGAAGCAGGATTACCAAACAGTCTATTAAGGACTATAATTGATACTGTACCCAGAGCTTTTTCTTTTTCTTTTTCTTTTTCTTTTTCTTTTTCTTTTTCTTTTTCTTTTTCTTTTTCTTTTTCTTTTTCTTTTTCTTTTTCTTTTTCTTTCTTTTTCCTTTCTTTTTTTTTTTCTTGCTAAGTTTCTGTATGCTATCTTGATCCACTTCACTTCTTTAAGTAAATCTCTAGATGGAAAAGGTGTGTTTAGTAAAGATTTACTGATGATGTAGCCTGTGTTCCCAGTATACTGTGTTCCCTGGGTCATATAGCGGGGGAAGCAGGTCAAAACCAGCACAGACTCCACCCATACACATGCTGTCTGTAGCTCTGCTGTCAGGATCTCTAAGGAGTCTTCATTTTCCTTAAATTACTTTACATTATTTGTGCTAAAGTAGACAGCAAGATTACTCAGTACTCAATCCAGTATAATCAAGCTATCACCCTAATGTATATTTAGTGCTTTGGAAGTGCAAAATACTGTTAAGAGACCACTGTAGTGGTCAAAACCCATTGATAAAATCCCATCCATGCTCTTTTCTTCCACCTTCCTCCTTCCTGCAAAAACACATATACTTCACACAGAAGAATTAGACTATCTTCTGAATTTAAAAAAATTATCTTGTTTTGTAGCTATGTTCAAAAATAGAGCAAAATTCTTTTTTTATCCAAATAATTTTGGTAGCTGTCATAAAACCATAATGTGAAACTTGAGACTACTTCTAAGATTAGATGACACATTAATATAAAATTAATGCATTAATTCTGTTTGTTATGATTGAATGATAAGTTTTTAAAATGGATACCTAAATTTAGACCTATAAGCTGTAAGCAAAATGTTCAGAACACTTTCCTTGGTGATTTCTGGAAATCCTGCCTAGAAATTCTGAGTAGAAGACAAAACCATAACAATAGAATAAGTCAAAAGATAAAGGACACAAAAGTGTCCTTTAAAAGTGATCTAAAACAATAAGGCAGTTAGCTTACAGAGGAAAAAAATCCGAGATTTTTCATTTTTTCATTTTTTTTTCCTCAATGTTCAGAGGATGAGTGATCTCTGGCCTGTGTTCGATAAGCAGGTGATCTTCTTGCAGCTCTTAGAAACCCAAAGGTAAAAAAGCTGTCAATTAGAGTTTCAAATATTAGAAAGAAGCCAAGAAAAGTTAGAGGAGAAAGAGAAGACAAATTAATGGAACATCTGCTTAGAGAACATGTAAATACACAGTTCCCTTTCAGTGACGAAAATCTCAACTCCTTTTCCTGTACACATAGTATTTTTAGAGAAAAGACCAGAAAAATGTTACTTTAAGATCCCAGAAGTTTTGCTTCATAGTGATATGTCGATGGTCTTGTGAAAACTTGTGCCCCCAAAGTAGCTGGAGTGGTTGAAGTTAAGCAGGAGCCCAGCCAGAACTGCTGAGGTGGAGGAGAGGAGTTTCAAGTGCAGCTCTCCATAAGATCCAACACAGACGCAGGTACTTCTTATCACATTCAACATCATCCACCGTTCTATTAAAAAAAAGTCCAAATAACCAAACTTCAGAAAAGGGACACAGGCCCATTTTAAGGGAGGGTGGAGGGGTGAAAAACAAAAGCTAAACACCTGAAGTTGTAAATCTCTCTCACCTTGATGAGGCTGAAAGTTACTAAGCATATGACTTTCAGTGCTTTACCAAGCATGTTATTGATGGTTTTATATTTATTACATACAAAAAAGAAAGTATTCAGTACATGACTGTAGGCTCAGTGGTACAAGGGATGAAAGAGTCTTCAATGGTATTAAGTCGGAAAGTGATATCAGTTGTATCAACTGCTGGATTAAACCTCATTGAACAAAAAAATAGTGCTTCCAGGACAGAGCTTTGTTTTTAATTGAAATTGGTATTTTAAACTCCAGCTTAGGGAATATACTAATAGGCTGATGGAATAAATGCATAAAAATCATGAATATTTGTTTTCTACAAGAGAAAAATGTGTTGTCTAGATAACAAAAATGAAGGTTTCTGAATATTAACAATAATTCTTAACTTAATCAGTGTTCACAAGTAAATAATTTTTAATTTTTACAGAAACTCCCAAAATTCTAAAGATGTTTGCTGTTCAGATTTATGAAGTTTAGCTTAACAGAACAAGCAGATGCTGTTTTCAAAACATGGCAACATATATACATGGAAGTACCCACGATAACCATTCTTCAGTGACCGCAAGGAACAAAATATTGCATACTTTCAGTTTTCTTTCCTACTTCATCTATTCTAAATGTTCTGTTTTCACAATTTATGAAATGACCTTTTTTTATTTTCTAAATCTTCCAAACTAGCCACTGTCTAGCCAGCTGCACATTCCTGATTGAAATATAATAACACCGATAATGTTATGGCTTGTTTCATGATAAGCCTTGAAGACAATTACTGCAAAAGACTTATTACTTTATTTTCAAATTCCTGAAATGTTTTAGATGGATTTGGAATTGTCATTTTCCTTCCATGATACTACAAAGAAACAACACAGAAAGTGAAGACAACGGTTACTAAAACAATCATGTGCAAAATTAGAATAATTCACTTCCTTGATTTGATCTTCCTTGTAAACTAAGGCAAATATTTGGGGGCAAGTATTAGGACCATCTGTTTTAGGACCTAAGACAGCATTTGGAAGGAATTTAACCTTTTAAGTCCAACAAGCTTCTTCTTACATGCTGCTTGGCTGGTGAGGTGTCTGTATTCAGCTTTTAAGATTGCAAAGGATTCTTGGTAGGATAGTGACATTCTAGTACTTAAAGGCAGGCCTACAGGAAAGGAGAAGGATTCATTATCAGGGAGTGTAATGATAGAACAAGGAGTAGTGGTTTCAAACTGAAAGGTTGGAAGAAATTCTTTACTGTGAGGGTGGCAAGACACTGAAACAGAGTGCCCAGAGAAGTTGTTGATGCCCTCTCCCTGGAAATGTTCAAATTCAGGTTGGATGGGACTTTGAGCAATCTGGTCTAGTGGGAGGTATCCTTGTCCAGGGCAAGGGATTTGGAACTAGAAGATACTTAAGGTCGCTTCCAACCCTAGTCATTCTATGATTCCGTGTTTCTATGCATGTCACTGTCCTAGGAACGGGGAAATAGAGATTTGAACTCTTTAACTGAGAAGAATTTACATCTTCCTGGTTTTGGATAAGTAGATTGGACACCTGACACTATTTCCATTTCCTTCTCTTTTTCAGGCTGCATTTTAAATTCAAACTTTTTTTCAAGTCAGAAACTAGCCTCACTAAAGGATCGTTGCTTCTGATATCCATTAGATGGATTAGCTCTGCACATGAACTTCAGGCAAGCAGAAGCTGAGATGCTTCACGCTGTGCCTGTCATCCACTATTTTGTATGTATGAGTAGATCCCCACTCAATGTACTGGATCTTCTTTTGGAAATAGCTTATACCTAACTAGCTAGATCTATAGTAGTATCCTTGCTTTCCTCTAACTAGTAAACCGCATACATAAACTTCTAAACATCCTAGCATTGCCTTGATGACCCTTCTGGCCTTCTTAGCACAAACTGAGAATCTCTAAATATAAGAAGACCAACTCCCTAGACAGATATTTAGACACCTCTTGTAGAGGCAGTATTGAGAATGAGCCATGTGATACTCCAGTAAACTGCCAGCTGAAGATAAGAATAAAATAGTTATTTAAAATACTTCTGCTGTTTTTGTATTCCAGCCTGGACTGATGAAAGAAGATCCTTTAGTCCATTAGGACATGGTTTAAAGCATGATTTCATTTTCCTTCTTTGGCTGCCTCTCTGATAAGTTACCATGCTTGAGTGTATCCTAATTTCTGTGTGCAACAAGTCAGGTTGCTGATGGGACAGTGGCTATGCTATAGAAATATGGTGTGCTGTGGACCATTCTGTTGGGAGCAGCACATGTCTCTCAGATGTTGCAACCTATCAGTGGCACAGCCAGCTTCAGGTTTTGGTTGCAGGGACAAGTCCCACAGCAATGTCCAGTAAAGGTACTGCAACGCACCTACTCCTGTTTTGCCAGATCAGAAGGCTGTGTGATCTAACAGTAAACTCAACCTGGTACAACTGGAAAGCAGCACTATTTTGTGTTGATATTGATCATTCAGTCAGCTTCTGGAGCTTACAAATACTACAGCCTTAATGCAATGCAAGGGAAGGTGCAGTGATGATGAGATGAGTAGAGGAAGATGACGAGCAGGAGATGATAAGGGAACCTCTTTCTGGGCTCTCCTCTCCTCTCCTCTCCTCTCCTCTCCTCTCCTCTCCTCTCCTCTAGCCGGGACTTGTAGTTCCTTCCATTGGCCAGCTGAACTCCTGAATGGAGGTGAAAGGCAATGTGAGCAGGAGATGAGAAGGGAACCTCTTTCTGGTCTCTCCTCTCCTCTCCTCTCCTCTCCTCTCCTCTCCTCTCCTCTCCTCTCCTCCTCTAGCTGGGACTTGTAGTTCCTTCCATTGGCCAGCTGAACTCATGAATGGAGGAGAAAGCTAATGTGGAAAAAGGAAAAAAAAGTGCCTAAGGAGCACTAGGGCTGGAAAGATAGAAGAAAGTAGAGATGCATAAAGAGGAAGAGCACACTGCTGGAGGAGAGGCTCAAAATAGGAGTTGAACAGGTCTGTGGTGAGCTGCTATGTCAGCGCAAGTAATGCACCCATTACAAGACCCAGCATCTTGCCTGACACTGAGGTGATTATAACACCTTACTAGCATGTCATGACGATGAAAACAAAAATTTTGTCTTCCTTAAAGACCAGCATATGTATGCCACATATATACTGGAAAAAAAAAAAAAAACAAACAAAAATTTGAAGGGCAACTTGACCACGTCTTAGAAAATTTTGCAAGAATTTACTTATTTCCATGGATATAAAAAAACTCTCTGGCCTATCATCTGTCAAACAGTTGCAAGGCCGTGTTTCCTAGATGTAACTATTCATATGAGTACAAAACGGTACAAGTCATCATTTATGGGAACAGTGTCCACATTCCAACTTTCTTCTAGTCCTCATCTTGCCAAGGAGGAGAATGTCCCTTTTATTCCTTTGTGCCTGTATAGTGTCCTAGGGATTCAAATTTTATTTTATTTTTACTGAGAAATGTATTTTTCCCAGTTGCTGAACATGCATTCTCTCCTCTTGTACCAGCATTTTAGAATGTAAATGCTAATGCAGCTTGTACAAAATTCCTTACAAAAAAATGAGAATAAACTCAGAGACCTGACTCTAAAATCATCTTTCAATTAAATGTTTATTTTATTTCCTAGTAGTACAACTGAACCTAACAAAATTAAAACAGACAATAGGCATTAACATTCACAAAGCACATATATTTAACCTTCATTCCTAATAATAGCAATAATTAAGGGATGTTGACAAGCACTCATTTGACAGTGAGATTGGGGAGGCATGTCTTTCCTGACACAGTGGGATATAGTGTTAAATTTAACAATGTTGGCACTCTCCCAAAGGATGGAGTCAAGGCAGGTGGTAATCCAGTTCAGCAGCAGTGGAAAATAGGTGACTGCACTTTGGCTTTAAATTACAGTGCACAGCTTGTATTAAGAATAGAGGATAATTTATGTGATATATGTAGTGTAACACTCAAAGTTCCCTCATTTATTTTCTTCATAAAATTGTGTGGCAATTGTTTCTCTGGGATCTTTTTTACTAGAAAGAAAGAAGGCCTATAACAAGTAACATGTTAATTAGAATAGTGAGGCGCATTCACAGCACTAAATTACTAACTTTCATTTACCTAGACTCTAAACATGGAGCTCTGTAAATGGAATTTTCAGTGGAAATTATGGTAATGGAATTAGAAAACCACAGTTGGCAACAATAAATCATCAGCTATCTAGTCAGAACATTTTGCACTTTCACAGAGTGTAAGCTGCTTTTGTAGCTGAAATGGGATCTCTAATTCAGCACCCCACAGATGAAAAACCTCCACAAATACCTATGGCAAACACTCCACCTTCAGGGCAAAACAGTTATGAAGTATTGTGCTAGCATTAATGGCCTGTGAGAAAAGAAAAAATGGAGGTAGCTGTAGGAAAAGTGGTTGAAGACATAGCAAAGAAAAATCTCGATTGCAGTATTGGTTGCTTGGTTTGGTTCCCTGAGTGCTAGGAGGGCTATCGTACTCTCAGCTAACCTGAGCAAGAGTGGAGAGGACAAAACTAAAAGCTCTGATTCTGTTGATGACAGCTTTCTTATAAGTATAGTTCATTCTAAAACTTTTCATCACTTGACTTTGAAAAAGTGCTATAATAGTGACCAGAAAAGTATCCAAATGATTTTGAAATTTCTATTGTTCCTTTTTGTACTCTACTATAGACCCCATGTGAGTGTGCACATTGAGTGTGTTTCGTTATCTAAACATGATTTATTTTCTAAAGGTGCCACATACTATGTGGAACTTATTAGATTTTACACTATCATAATAAAGTCAATTTAATTTGTTTAGAATTACTAGTGTGATACTGTCAAATAAAACATCTGGTCCCATGAAAAACTTCACTTTTGACTTTCTAGCATTTTATGGCAGGAAAATTTCCAACTTTCCAAAATTTCCAATGCTCCGACATTTGGAGCAGATTTTGAAAGACAGTTAATTTTAAAGGGTGTGATTTTACATATATGGAAGAAAAAAATTGCTTATACAAGTAAGTATGAGAAGTTTAAACCATATATTCACTGTGGTCCTTTCCTCATAGGTGAGTATGGTCCAGGATTTATGTGAGACGAGTACAGTGGGGAAAGAAGATAACTTGGTATGATAAGCATGTTTTTGGATCACATTTTACAGGTGTTCTTAAATTGTAACCTAGTTTATCTCCATACCTCACATAGTCTTTATCTTGTGCACTTTCTTCCCAGAAAAGCATGCTGCAGTTCCTTCTGCTGCTCAAAGAGATCTGTACTCTTCAAAAGCTCAAATGATTTGGCTAGTACCTTGCATTAAATCAAGCCCGCTTGCAAGGCTTCCTTGAAGTGCTTCATGGACAGCCACACTTCCTTTTCCTGTGCACCAGGTCACTATACAGGAGTTAGTTAGGTATTCAGGCATCGTTTGCACTATTTTTAGATATATACTACTTGGAAAACAAAACAAAATTAAAAGATGCATTGCTTGTAATGCATATATTCTGACTTCTGGGAATTAATGTTCTGCCAGTAAGTGGGTACAGTATATCCTGTCTGTCAAATTTCAATTCCTTTTGTCCCCAGAGGACAATAAATCAGCCACATGTTAGCCACTTGAGCCATCTAACTGAACGTGCAGCTCCTATGCTAAGTTAATCTTTCAGAATCCAATCAGGCAGTAAATGTCTGCACATATCTGTAGTTTAAAATTTAACGAACATGATCACCTTTGATGTGTTTTGGGACTTTGTTCTTTTTTCAGTAAGACAAAAAGATGTAGTGACTACATGAAATTAAATAAAAATTACTCCAATCTTTTCTCCTTTTATTCTGCAGAAATGAAAGCTGGTGTCTTTCTTGGACTTTCATAAAAATTATCTGTGCATCATTATTTTATTGTTATCGAATGACATTTTCACAAGCAATTGTATAAGGAATCGTCTTCACTCACCAATCCCACCTCAAAAGCTCCCAGTATGGAAAAAAAGCCCTACAACACTTGTCAGCATTGAAGCTTCTACCCAGAAAGAAGTCCTTATGATCTTCTAGGTGAAGACATGCACATTGCTTAAAAGCAAACATTGATTTGCTATATACCTAAGCATTTGTGGACTCAGACACTGAGGTATACAGGTACTTAAAGACCAGCCTTAACAACTATTAAAAGAATTCATCTGTAGTAGGCAGACTGCTAACACATTCAGGGAGATACTGTAGGCTCACATGTGACCCAGCTCTCATAGATGAACAAAAGAAGCAGCTACATTGGTGTTAATGATTATACCAGCATAAAACTGGTGCAGTTAAGATAAGCATTAAGAACTAGATTTCCCTTTTGCCCTGTTAAAGTTTTATGTTATGTCTGTAGCTGTTTGTTTTCTCCCCTTTTTTATGGATCACTTTTCAGTCATTGTGCCTGTGCTATTTTAACAGCCATACCATTTTGTAATTACTTCTGGATAATGTATCCTATTTCAAATGACCATTTGCTGCCTGGATCAATGTTACTCGTACAATATAATCTCTCATATGGAGAGCAACAGGAAATTTTTCTCAGTCGAAGATTACTGTATTCCAGTGCTTGTAAAGTACAGATGGATCTAATGGACATTTTTCCTGAGTAAGAACTTTCTATAAACAACACTGATGAAATGGGAAAAAAATTAGTGCTAAACAAAGATTTATGTGCTTCCAAAATTTGTTATATAATTTACTATTTCATAATCAGAATTATGTAGTACTTTGTTGGGACTTCCCTTTGCTTTTGAACAATGAATGAGGTTATGTTATTGTAGTTACAACATTCACCAGCAAACAGTTCTTGAATAATATTATGCTATTCAAACATCTCAGACTTGTTGTTGTCTTTTTAAAAGGGAAATTTAGAACTCATTTGTGAGTAATTTTAATGTTTGCCCAGCATCCTGAACTCTGTTTTCCTCTTCTGACTCATAGCATCAATGACCTGTAGAAGGAGGAATTGTTTGCATAGTCCATGTTTTTCATGCTTTCTTTCTTTCTTCAGTGTTGACATGCACAGGATCTGTTAAAACAACCAAATAACAGGAAAGAGAACTCTTCCTTTCTCTGCATAACAGCTGCAGGAGACAACAGAAAACAAACACCTGAGATATATCTAGCTCATTTTTTCAGGTGACCTCATTATGAAAAACAGGAAAGACCCAGACTTCTGTGTTTGCTTTATAAAATGTTGTTTGCCTTCAATGGCTCTGTTGGGATTTAGGGACTAACTGTATGACAGGAAGCTCAGGGAAGCAGTCTACATTGTCTGAGGCTATTGTTTTTCTTTTGATTTCACAAAGTTCATTTCTACTACAGTGTTTTTCTACAGCATGTTTTTGAGTCAGTTTAACTGACTGGAACTGAGTATCTTAAAATAATCTGACAGAAGATTTGCTGGTGATTTTACCCTATTCTTTCCTTATTTTTTTCTTTTTTTTATTTTTTAATCCATAACCAGTGATGTGAGGTAAAGCTTTGACTGAGGAGCACTTAAAGGGAATTTAAGGGTTTTAGCTCAGTTCTGTTGAATAATAGCCAGTTTCAGCAAACACAGAGCACAGTCAGTCTCCCTAGAAGCATGATTAGAGTACCCCACTACCAAGAAGTTGAGCTGGTCCTCTCATCTGAGCCAAATGGAATCAATGCCAGCTTTCTATTTTTTACCATCATTTTCCTTTTTTTTTCTTTTTTTTTCTTTACTTGGGAATTCAGGCATTAATTATATCTTCAGTATTTGATTCTCTGTTATTTGCAACCACATTTTCAGGCAATGGACTGACCTGTCCAGCCTGTTTGACCCTTGGCATGAGCTGCCATGCATTGAAGAGACTCACAGATAAGGCTTAGCCTAGAAATAACACCAGGAAAATAAATAAATCGTGTTATGAGACGGTTGGAAATTCACTTTCTGTGTCAAGTGGAGACTGAAGAAAGCAAGAAACATGAAATAATGTTCTGATAAGATCAAGATAGGTGCCAAATATATATTTTATTTTTATAGGACACACTTTGGAACTATTTGCTTTATGTTGTTTTGGCTACACCTAGACCACAGAATACAAAACCATTTTTTGCATTCAATTTGGCAGCACACATTAATGTGTTTCTATTCTGTGTTCACGCAGGACACATGCAGTTACATAGGCAAGGAGCCTGGATACACCAACAATACATGAATTACAGTGTGCTCCACCAACCACTCCTGAGATCCAGCTGTGCAGAGGACCAGAAACCAACATGTGCCTTGGAGAGCACCCACAGGCAACTGCAGATGTCACCTCTCAAGTTTTACCTTACGTGCCTTAAATCAAGCTCTGCATTTAAACATCGTAATCCTGCTCTTGTCCTCCACACTGCCACTGTCCTGATTTACCAGAATTTTTACATCTTTGCTGCGTCCTGGGAGTAAAAGATTGAGGTGAATAAATCCATATACTGCTATGACATATATTATTATTGAGATTTTTCATGTATAGGTAGCAGCTACAAACCTCAAAATTATTATTCCCTCAGCTGTGAAGCAAATATTCAATTACACAGAGAAACTTTGCTTTCCAACATTGATTCATGAATTCCTCTTGATTAAAAAGCTAGATCATGCATACTTGTGTGCACACACATGTACATGTATTTGAAATATAATAAGTAGTAGTAGTAATATATCTTCCAGAGGCTTTGAATCGTCTTACCAAAACAACCAAAATAAATGCAAATGTTAAATAGGAAATCTGGAATTTCCACCTAGCCCTAGTTAAAGTAGCTAAAATTGTAGACAGGTAATCACTGGTAGCCAGATGTCATCAGGACTCCTTTTTTATGTTACATCTGAAAAACAGAACCAGAGAAAGCTCTAATACTGGAACAATGTGTATAGTAACTCTCAGGATGGGATTCAACTCCAAATTAGACCAATATTAATTCAGACTAATTTTTGAGATGTAGAGTACAATTCAGCTGTCTGAATTAGACATAGGTTCTTTACAATGTTATCTGAGGACTCTAGGTGGTCTGAGACCTGAAGCTTTCTGGATCAGCAGGGAAATGTTGGCAGGATACCATGCTATAACTACAAGTGGCATTACGTGCCTATGTTTGGATAACTTAGTTACCTCCAGTTTTTAACAAATCATTATTAATGTAATACAGCCAGCCTTACTGCTAGCAAAAGCTTTCAAAATTATGCAAGATAGTAAGATTAAAACAGCAATGATATGATATGATATGATATGATATGATATGATATGATATGATATGATATATACAAATATATTTTTTCCAGATAAACACACAATTTAAAAAAAAAAAGAGTAGAATACGTAATCATATTCAGCCTAATAAGCCCCTAAACTAATGATGTGTATCCAGTTTATTTTTAGGTAGCTTAATATTTATCCAAATCATTTTGTTTTGAGGAATATTGTCTGTCTTTTCTAATATTTATCCAAATCATTTTGTTCTGAGGAAAATTGTCGGTCTTTTCTACATCCATTTTCCATTTAGGAAAAGGACCTTAATACCAGTACTTGCCTCCAGCACCAAGAAATGAGTACAAGTCTCAGTGACCAGACTTCTACCAGGCTGGTGAAGGGCATGTCAGAAAACACCACATAAGTGAAGGTAATAAAAGAGGAAACAGCTGTATGAAAAAAAGAAAAAATAGCAGGCAGCAGGATAACAGAAAGAAAACCAGTATCCACCACACGAAAGCTGGGAAGAAGATGGGAAAAGGGAGAGTGAGAGAACAGTCAAGAAGCTAAATATGATGGGGGAGAAACACACATACTGAAGGGAAAATGAAGAAGTTTAAACATATCATGCGAATAGAAGAAAAGAGAAAATAAAGAAATGATTTTGAGAGTTTCATGGCTGTGTGATAAATGGGAGAATATGAAGGAAACATTGCTCTTACTCTTATTAACTTTCACAGAACCACACAGAGTGGTAAGTGATGGAAGAGGGACCTCTGGAGATCATGTAGTCCAACCTCCTTGCTAAAGCAGAATCACCTAGAATAAATTACACAGGAACATATCCAGACAGGCTTTGAATGTCTTCAGAGATGGAGACTCCACAGCCACTCTGGGCAGCCTCTTCCAGTGCTGTTACCCTCATGGTAAAGAGCAATTTCCTTATGTTTAGATTGAACCTCCTGTTTTCCAGCTTGTGACCATTTCCCCTTAGCCCGTCACTGGACACCACTGGCAAGAGTCTGACTCCATCTTCCTGACACCCACCCTTTAGACATCTATAAACATTGATGACATCTCTCTCAGCCTTCTCTTCTGCAAGCTAAACAAATGGTAGATGCTCCAGTTTCCTCATTATCTTAGTGGCCCTGTGTTGGATTCTCTCTAGTAGTTCCTATTGCTTCTCGAACTGGGGACCCCTGAACTGGACATAGTACTCCACATGAGGCCTCATAAGGGAAGAGTAGAGGGAGAGGACAACCTCCTTCAACTTACTGGCCACACTCGTTTTGATGCCCCCCAGGATGCCATTGCTCTTCCTGGCCACAAGGGCACATTGCTAGCTCATGGCCATCCTGCTGTCCAGCAGGACTCCTAGGTCCTCCTCCCCAGAGCTGCTCTCCAGCAGGTCAGTCCCCAACCTGTACTGATCCATGGGGTTGTTCTTCCCCAGATGCAGTACTTTACACTTGCCTTTGTTTAATTTCACTATATTTCACCCTGCCCAACTCTCCAGCCTGTCCAGATCATGCTGGATGGTAGCACAGCCTTCCAGTGTATCAGGCACTCCTCTCAGTTTTGTATAATCAGCAAACTTGCTGAAGGTACATTCTATCCCTTCACCCAGGTCATTGATGAGCATATGAATAAGACTTGGGTTTACTTTTAGTTAAGCTAAAACCCACAGTGCTTTGCTCAGGCTTGTATCTTGTTCACCTTGCCTAGTACATATGTAGAAAGGAAAGGAAGTAATTGACTTAGATATTCCATACTAAATAGATTTTGCTGAAAACTAAATCTGAAACTGTTAAACTTCCATTGACCGAATCTGCAGTTTTACCTTCAAAAGTTACCTTAATCAAATCATCTAATAAGAATCAGACAGAAATACGTAAAGTTCCTTTTCTTACTTCCATCTAGTCTTACTAATACACAACTGTGTTTATACTGCAGAAAACATCTGATGTGAGGCTAGGTTTCCTATACACGTATAAAACATACTGAGTCATTTGTTTTGACAAGGCCTCTCACAGCATGTAAGTAGTCCCTCTCCATGTAACTGTTGCAATAAAATACGAATTGTTTGAGAACACACTATAAGGAATTTTTTCCCAACTGGACTGAAACCTCTGTGTTGAATGGGGCAACAGTTAGTTTTACAATGAATTGTACATTCTCCAACTTAAGCAATCATTTTCAGTGGTGTTAGCGTCAAACACCGAGTAGCCTATACTCAGTGTAAACACAGCTAAACTGCTGATGCTACTGAGTAACGCCTTTTACCATGTGTCGAAGTGCAGCATCATTTCACTTCTAATTCTTCTAATTTCTAATTTCTTCTAATTCTTCGCTTTTGACTGTCAGAGGTCCGCAGTATAGAACGAAATGTCCTGTAAATGTTACTCATTTACTCTTTCTCCATGGAGTAATATCACTTCTGCTGTTTGCGTTTGGCTTCTGTAAGTTACAATAGAAACCAAAAAGGACTAGGAGGTGCTAGACACAGTCTGGAGGCTCGAGATGCTTTAACTCATCTGAAAATGCTGCACATATTGCAGGACTTCTATGGCTTCTGTTTTGCTTTATTCATACTGCTTTAGATCAAATATTACTAAAAAGAAGAGAAAATGTCTTTTTACAATATTCTTCATTACCCTCAAATCAGAGCTCGAAGAGAGAAAATACGAAAATTCAGACTGAGCATGAATGTCCAATTAATCTTCAGTTGAACTTCATATTTATTTGGGAGATTTCTTTTCTTCATGGAAAATTTACCTCTCACAGTATTTTCAAATTACTGAAAATTCCAAGAGATTTCTCTGAAATGTTTTAAAACCTGAAAATCTGAACACATCTTAACACACTTTGTACAGATATCCTTTAAAGGAAACTAAAAACCTCTAAGCTTAATTAGGAGGAAAAAAAAAGACCTAAAAGGCTTCTAAACTGTTTAAACCTGCATATTGTGAATATATCAGTTTATCATCCAGTCCCTCTGGCATTTTAAATTTGAACACAATGAAAGAAATACATTTCTTTTCTCTTCTGTGTTATGACTTAAGCTTTAAATCAAAAGTGGAAGTGCTGGCTACATGAGCATACTGTGCACCAGCACACCGAGCTCCAAAGCCCTCTCTCTGAGCAGTTTCAGCACTGTCCTTGGTTACCTCTTTCTCTCCCACCACCATTATCTCAGCAAAGCAATGCACGATGAGTAGACAGGACTAAGCTGATGAAGAGACAAGTGGTGTGACAGGTATAAATGATGTTTTCTCTTGGCAGTGCCACTTGAGAAGAAAGCAGGAATTAACGTGTGTCTAGTAAAACTGAGACAGCAATACACTGCATTATGAGAAGCAGGACTGTCCTTGTGCAAACTTGTCATCTGGATTCTTGTTTTTCTCTGGACATAATCTTTTTTAATTAATAATAAAAAAATAACAAAAGCTTTTTTATTGCTTTCTGTTTATAAACAAAGAAAAAACATATTCAAATTATTACCGTTGTTAGACCTTTCTGCACAAGAAAAAAGACTATATACAATTCATGCAGTTTTCAAAGTTAATACGTACATACTTCCTAAAATTTTGAAAGGCCTTATATATTAATTTAGAAAATCTCAGAATCTTTTCTGACAGACAGTTCTTACATAAATGTTTACATCAACTTCAACAGTTCCATTCTGGCAGGGCAAGGTCAATTAAAACACAGAAAACTAATAATTTAAACTATCAAACTTATTACCTTATATTCCTATGAAAGTTCTTATCCTGCCTTCAGAATGAGAGTACTACCCCATAGAAGCCATCAGGAGCCACTTAAACCAGCTCTTTAGTCTACATCCATGGGTGGATTTTAAAAGGACAGCAGGTAAATATTCACATCCATACACGCTAGTCAGACCAAACAGACTGAAAACAGCTCAAGCAACTTAATTGTGGGTTTTTTTGGAAACACCAGTTATTAGGAGATTTCCAGGCACAAATGCAGAAAAGTGTGGGGTTTTTTTTAATAATGTGGCATTAAATATGTTCGGTAAATAAGGTATTTTCTATATTTTCTGTATTTTCATCAGGTCTGTCGGGAAAGATTCTGACACAATTTTTGACCTCCTTAATACATTTTGGAAGTCACTAAGTCATTGCTTGCCAAAGGTGTCTGCTATCAGATTCTGTCAGATAGTTTTCAATAATTCAAATGGGCAGCAATGTTTTAGTAATGCTTAGCAATGTCAACCAGCAGCTTGCAAGTACCAGGCCCTGAGTAGCCCTGTGAGTCTGAACATTGGAGACAACTTACTTAAGGTCAAAAGTTTTGACTTATATTTTAGAAATGTTATTGATACCAGTGACTTATCTCTTCAAGAACTACCTACTTAACTTATTTTTAAAAACCTAATTGTCTTCAAGAGACGGGAGTAAAAAACACATTATTTCTTTTCATCATTTTCTTGAGCAGATTTTAAATCTTTCCATCTTGCTGTGCAGTCTGGGTTAGTTATAGGCACCTAAACTACTAATCCCACATTAGAGGATCCCTTGTCTTTGAAAGTCAGACCTCTTTAAAGTCTGTCAGTACAAATTATCATAATCACTATGCAGTTTTGAACATCTTGGTTAGTTGTAAATATTCTTCCAGTGTGATTTGAAATTTTCTTTCATGAAATGAAAATTCAGGTCACACTAATAGTATAGTTGGAACAGATAATGTAGTGTTATTGTAAAGGTATCCAGAAAAATAAAAATGTAGTGAATCATCCTGGGGGAAACACAGGGACAAAAATAAAACAGCAAATCTATTTCCAACCTTCACATTTTACTGGTGTATTTTCTCCCCTCCTTCAAAGAGTAATTAAATTACCTCCTTATATTGATGCACACTATAAAATGTAATCACAGTCTCCACATAATACACATAATATATAATCCCAGTTTATGCACATGAACCCAAATGAGAAGAAAACAGTGTTGGAGTGTTTCCTATCTAAGGAAACATATCTCCTTTCTAATTCAAAGCAGTAAAAGCAGTTTTCACGTTGCAACACTACTGCACTAAACCAAGACATCAGTTGCCAAGAGTGATGTTGCAACCACCTTAGTGATGCATTCCTTTCAGAAAATGGACTTGTTAATTTTTCTACTCAAAGTAAATTGTTTGTGAAAATGCTGCTTAGGTTTGAAGAATGAGATTCAAAGATGTTGGTGAACAAAGGAAAAACAGTTTAGGTATCACGGTATATGCATGGGACAGGTCTGTTCTTTTCCAATATCCAGAATATATTTGTCCTGGGTTTAGTTAAAAACCCCAATTCTGTTTAGTGATTTTTACTTCTCAGCTCAGTCTCTTCTTAAAGGCTGCGTGTTCAGAAGTTAGCAGCATGTTTTTGCAGTGTCTGCTACCAGCAATGATAAAACCTAATGTTTACAGTTATTGCCTGGGACTGGGATGCAGAAAGGCTCTTGCTGATACTTATTCCTATAGTGACCAAGGCCACCCGCTGGGGGTGCCGCGTAGTAAGAGGGGTCACAAGGAAGTAAAAGATTGCACCTCCGGGGGGTAATAGACAGGACAGGTGACCAACGAGAGTATTCCGTTCCATATAGGTGAAGTGATCATGACGGATTCTTTCCTTTTGTTCTTTTCTGCAATGGCCGGTGTCCAGGAAGGACTCTGTCTGATCTCCTGCTTTTGATCCATATCCTGAGTTCCCAAATCCAGCTCCTATTATCCAGCTCTCCACCACTGCTGACCCTGTGGTTTTCCCAGTGCCACCTGCTCTGCAGCATCAGTGGGGATTTCCTCTGGGGAAAGGAACTGGATTCGATATCGGGCTCACTATATTGTTGTATACAGTTCTTTACTTTTATGAGTTCACTGTTATTTCCATTATTTTTTCATTAAAGCTGTTCTAGTTTTCTTTCCTGACCCATAAGTCTCTCTACCTCAATCTCTTTTCCTTCCCATTTGGGAGGAGAGAGGAGGTTAGAGAGTGTCTGTCCACATTTACTGGCCAGCCCAGCCCTAATCCATGACAATGTTCTGTGTAGCGGCTTGTGGTGGTGATATGTCTGTATGATGTGCACCATTAGAAATCTTATTGTACTGCTTCATTTTAGTTAGTCTTTGGATTATTAAAAACTGTAGCTTTCCCCATTTCAACTGTACAGCAAAATAATAATCCTTTCCTCTTGCATTCATCAGCTAGCACATCAGAAAATTATTCACTACTGCACAACCAAGTGCTGTTATGGCACAGGGAAGCAGGGCAGAACACCCAAGATCTCTAGTACATATTTTCCACTGTTCTGGGGGTTTGATTTTTGTTGTTGGTTTGGGGTTTTTTTAAGAAGAATAGTAGAAATATTTTATAACATTTTTTCTTTTTTCCTTAAATTTCTTTAAAACAGATCGAATTCATACAATCAAATTATATATGCTGAAGGACAAAAGGCAGTTAATAGTAGACTTGGAAGAAAGAGATCAAAAGGCCTTTATCAGCTGCTTACTATTCTTAAAATGGCAGTGACAGTGATTGAAAACATTTCCCTGGTTTTGGGTGCCAGCCGAGTACATTGCTAATAGAGAGCAGACAATCTGCAGTTCTGATTTTATAAAGTTTCCTCTCAAAAACCAGATCTCCTTCCCCTCCACTTTTAAAATTTTACAAGCTCTGCAGCTGTAGCTATTCTGTGAATGATCTTTAACACAACTGTGTTACGGTTTGTCCACAGCAGTCATTTGAATATATGCAGTTCTGATTAATTATATTAAAATCATTCACTCATAGGATTATGGGCTTAATTGGAGAACAAATACAAGGCAAAATGGACTACTGCTGGATGCCCCAGGAGATTGTTTTTCTGAATCTGTAACAGACTCATCTTGTGTATACAAATATGACAAGACAATGAGAATATAAACCAAAGGGACACTGCTATTAAGTTGTGAAACCATCCGGGAAGTGGGAAACTTAAATTCATAGTTCATGAAAATGTAACAGATGTTGCTGTGTCCTAGCTTCAGCTAGAACAGGGTTAATTTTCTTCCTAGTGGCTAGTACAGTGCTGTGTTTAGTATGAGAATAATATTGGTAACACACTGGTGTTTTAGTTCTTTGTAAGTAGTCCTTATCCCAATTTAAGAATTTTTCAGTTTCCCATGTTCTACAGAAAGCAGGTGCACAAGAATCTGGGAGGGAGCATGGCCAGGGCAGCTGACTCAAACTAGCCAAAGGGATAGAATCATAGAATCATAGAAGAATTCAGCTTGGAAAAGACCCTTGGGATCATCGAGTCCAACCATTGACCCTACACTACAAGTTCACCCCTAAACCATATCACCCAACACCACATCTAAGTGACACTTAAACACATCCAGGGATGGTGACTCAACCACCTCCCTAGGCAGTCTATTCCAGTGTCTGACCACTCTTTCTGTGAAGAATTTCTTCCTAATGTCCAGCCTAAAGTTGCCCTGTTGCAACTTTCAACCATTCCCCCTGGTTCTGTCCCTAATTACCTGTGAGAAGAGACCAGCACCAACCCCTCTACAATGTCCTTTCAAGTAATTGTAGAGCATGATGAGATCCCCCCTCAGCCTCCTCTTTGTCAAACTGGACAGACCCAGCTCCCTCAATCGCTCCTCATAAGGTCTGTTCTCCAGGCCCTTCGCCAGCTTTGTTGCATGCTCAGTATATAGAATAGGGTGAATTGACTGAAAGGAGTGGATCACATCAGCAATTGTATTGTCCATCATTTGTGTTTTCCTGGGTTCTATTTCTCCCCTTTTTCATTGTATTAATTTTTATTACAATAATAAATATGATCGTATTTCTTTTGTTCTTATCTCAACCCATGAGTTGTAAGAAGGAGTGAGCAAGTGTCTCTGTGGTGCTTAGTTGCTGGCTAGGGTCAAAGAACCACACGCTGCCCATCAAAGAAATAACTCTGTTTACAGTTACAAGAAATGTCTTTAACAAAAGCTGGTATCTGACTAAATTTGCTAGATTTGTCTTTTATAATCCAGATGTTTGTGCGGGTTTACAAATGTGTTTCTTCTGGTCTGTTAACTTTTTTGGGACATTTTTGGCTGAATTTTGCCTACTCAAGAGGGGGGTTTTTAATAGTTTCAGACGGAAACCATGAACAACTTCAATGTATTTCATAAGATTTGAGCAACAGCAGACTGTTAATCTTTGTGTTTGCAGGGGTCATTTGAAATAGGGCTAGCCTTAGTTTCATGTAACCTCTGTACAAAGCACCAAAGAACTAGTCTAGACATGTCTATTCCAAAAGAAAAAGTCAGATCCAAGTGTCCTCTAGAAGAGCACTTTAACTGGCTCAGCCCCAGTGATGTGATGTTGTGGCTATATGACTTCAGGATTTGAGCTGGCTCACATCTGGCCAGCTTGAAATACAGGACCATAAGGTCTGTCAACAGCTGGCCACAACATAATTTATTTCTGATGATCATCATGACTAAAGAGATCCACAATATTTGTCATATAGCAGTGGATAATGCAGTTTTATCTGAATCCCTGACCAGTGAGGTGCTGTTGTTTCCTTTTCAGCTGCCTAACTTCTTAGCTAAAGCCAGTTCCAGCATTGTATTTCATCAGTATTTAAACTTTAGATTCTGCAGGGTGATTCAGATTATGTGTTGGTATGGCTTGCTAAAAGGGACACTTAATCATAGACAGGAGCTGTCAGTGGTGCTTTAACATAAGCATATATTATTTGTACACCTAACATTATAATTTTGTTCTTTGGCCCTGTGAAAAGGAAAAGAAAATAAATGATAGTTGTATTTTGGCTGTTGTCAACTCTGTATCCCAAAACAGCAGCATACATAAATTAAAGACTGATGAGCTGTTTGAACTACGCTTTTTATTGTTAAGCCTTTTCCCATACATGATGTCCGAGAGATAATGAACTAGTCTGAAAAGTACTGGGAAGGGGCCTCAGGAAGCAACACGGTAGCCAAGAGGTGGTCAGCCCCACAGAGAGAGATCATGGATGGGAAATGAGAAGAGGGTATAAAATCTCCTTAAGGAGAAGTCAAATAACCAAAATCTGGATATTTATCTGCCACTGGGATTCCTCCTGACTCCGAGACCACAAAATGTTGAGATGGCTAGGCAGTGAGAGCCTCTTCTCTAGCTCTTAGGCCTGACTGCAGGGCAGTCATGTCCCTTGGAGTTAAAGGCTGATGCTCAAAGGGGTTCAGCATCTCCATGGGATATTTTGGCTGGGACTTCAAAGTAATGGAAGCGGGTGAGTGGGGCAATGTAGATAAGTACTACTGTGTGGTGAATAGAAACAGAGGAAGGAGCTTTTGATAAAGCAGACTTGTGGAGGAATGCTGTTTACTTTTTTCTCTATATATCTTTTTATATCAGGTCTTGCTGGGGAGCAAAATGGTTTAAAACATAACGCAGCACAGCTTTCATGTGCAGAAAGTCACAAATCATATCAAATCAACTCTAACCAAAGTTAACTAAAAGGTCAGCTCAAGATCTTTCAGGCAGATAACGCCTTAGAAAGTCAGCAGATGTAACTGAGGCATGACAAACATTCAGCAGTGATTCACTTTATGCCAGTCTGATCTGAATCAGCATCCTGATCTGCTATGAAAATACAGATTTTACTTAAAGTATCCTGTGTGTATAACTGTCTCCCTCTTAGTAACATATAGCGCATTAGCCTAGTGACTAAGCAATCCTCTATCAAGACTTATTTCCTATCCTCCTCCATCACTACCGCTTCCCACTTACTTATGAAGAAAGATTTGACAATCTGCATAGTGAAAGCAAAAGTTCTTAGTTGCACTGTAAATTATTTTTATGCACTATTCAAATCTGCCTTCACTATAATATTTGCATACATATCTTTTCCATGTGTATTACACTGAAAATTCCACTTTACTTGTTAACTATTGCCTGAACTAAGGGCCTTAATTTCTTTCTGACATGATTTGGGCAACTGTTACAAAAAACAGCATTTTCAACGCTGTATATTTAAACTAGGACAAGTGACTGTACAGAAACATATTTTATGTTCTCAGTTCTGTCGATCTTTACTGAGTCAGAAAGATTTTTAGCTACAACCCAGTTAAAGTTAGATCCTTGGTTCTGATCCCTGCACTTAAAAACGTTTGTTTGCTTTCCTAGTAACTAATTCCACTTATTTGTAGCCTTTGGAGTTCATAGGGCTGGGTATTGTGTTAGCCAGCTTTTCTTCTCCTGCTTTTCTTCTCTTATGTTATTCTGCACTGCAGCAGCTGGACACTGAACTGAGTTTTGTCCAAATGTCTCGGCTACCTTCCAAGTAGGTTCTCTGAACAGATGTTCCCACTGAATTTTATCAAGGGCTAGTTTCCTTGTGCCTAGAACCTGCCATATGCTCACAGAAGAATGCACCTTGTTCTTGGCTGAACTGCTTTTTATACAGAGATTCACCTAAAGCTATGAGTTAAAAGTTCAAAGTTCAGACCACTCTTTAGTTAGCCAAATATATTTTTTATTCGCCAAGTACAATAAGTAAATTCCCCATATTGCACATTTTACCACATCTCCAATTGACTTTTTTTTTTTTTAGTGCAGAGGATACAGTGTTTTCCTTTTCATGAGCACAATTTCATGTTCTAGTCCTCAGTTCATAGGCTGCCTAAGTACTGAATCAAAATATTGTATTCTTTCTAATGAACATGTTAAGATGTTAGGATATTGGGATTAAAATGAGAATGTTGAGATTTAGTGACAGTGTGTGCAGCTGAAGATTCACAAAACCTGTTGTAGCTGAACACAATCGCGTGTCACATGTGTATGTAGTTTTTAAGTATTTGATATGTGAAATAACTTAAATACTGGTGATGAAGAAAACATTTATTTTGGCTTTGCCACACAGAAAAGTTACAGGAAATTTATCTGAATATAAAAGTTGGATTTCCTTCCAAAGAAAAGAAATATGAAATTCTGGTGCTGGGAATCTGATGTTTAGGGCGCATCACCAGAGGGTTACATTACGTGTTTAGGTACAGAACATATGTGTTTGTTGTGACTGAGCTCTGAGCTGGACTGCCACAGGAGAAAAGTGTCAATACTGAGCTAATAAGCTTCACTAAGAGGACAGATATTTTAGTTTATGCAGAGCACTATGCTGATGTCATTATGCAGTTCTAGACCAAGGCACAAAAACTACACCTGTGCAAATGTCTGTGCCCAATCATGAAGCTATGCTCTTTAAAACCATGTGTCCCAGCCAAACTCCACTTTCCACTTTTTTTCTCTTCCTCTCCATGCAATTATTGTCCCAGTCTCTTCCAACAGCATCACTTGAAGAAAACTCTGCTAGGTAATGTTATCTCAGATGAAACATTGTTTGCCTAGACAAAAAAGAATCCTTATTTTCTGTTTGTTTTAAATTCTACAGTAAGTTTCCCTTGTCAAAACTCACTCTAGTACTTTCTACTTTGCATGGCATTTAATTATTTCCATGCCATTTATTCACAGCCATAGCAAAAAAATGTAGGATCCATATAGGAGTCCTTGAATAAATGGATCCTTTTAGTGAAATTTTAGTTATTTAGCTTACAAAGGAATATCTGGTGGTCAGGACTAACATTCTGATAGATTGAGTCAATAATTAGAATCAACAATGTAGTATAAGAGCCAGAATTTTATTGTAAAGGTGTTCTGATAGCGTGTTAAAATCACTTTCACAGTAGTCAACTTTCCTTTATTGTAATTCACTGACTGCATTCTCCTCTGCAGCTTAAACTAGCACTGGAGTGTTACTAGAATTACTCCATATTTAGAACTACTTCAACTAATTGATATGTCTCAGAATTACATCCATGCTCCATTAAAAGAAATAAATCCTGTCACCCATTTCAATGTTATTACTTTTATTATATAGCAAGAACATTTTATCTTTCTTGAGTTTTCTGTGTACTATGTACATTGTTCTCTCTACCACATTAGTTTTTGACGGAGTTGTTGCTTTACAAACACGAACAGAACCTATTATGTTTGACTGAACAGCACACTGATTGTTCAGGGACACAGGTTTTCATTCTTATAAAAGCAATCAATCATTAATATGAGTTCTGACCTAGTAAAGAAAACAAATGAAAAAACTAATGTTGCCAGTGTTTCATCAATACTTATCTAAAAAGAGTGACAGCAAGGACCTTCATCCTCATTAAGGCACTTTTTGTCTTTACACATTTACATATTCCAAATTTAGAACCTATTAACTGCTAACAAGCATTGCTGCATTGCAATGTGTGAAATTCAGAATTTGTTGAATTCACCAAGAATGGCCTGGATTTCCTGCATGTGTAATATGTTTCCGAGCCAACAGAATTATTTTTTATAGTGTAAGAAATGCTACTTTTAGACAATGAATGTGGCATTCAGCTGTAAAATAGTTATGATTTTATGTCTTTTATATCTTTTTTCTACCAAATGTGCTCTCCTTTTTGAAGGAGAGATTGCCTCATATTTCAGAGTTTAGAAATTATTAGATTTATAACAGGTAGCCCTAGAGTGATTATTGCAATAATAGCCATTCCTAACTCTTTCATGACATTGAAATACTAAAACCTGCATTGCTCTACACATTTTTAGATCATTAAAAAAGGATTGTTTTATTACGTTTCTTGTAGTGTATTCCACACTTTCCTCACATAAATTATCCCACTGAAGTTTTTAAGTACTATTGACTAGAATTCTCTTGAAGGTGGACACTTCCCTGATTTCAACTGTAAAAGAGACTGTTACAGGGATTGTAGAGATATTACTAAAACAATTTAAACAATAGCTATCTGTACAGTTTTTCTACCTCTGAAGTATTTACTTAGGAAAAAGTAAAACCCAGTAGCTAGAATTAATATGAGAAATTAAAAATAAAATAAAAAAAATCCATAGGGAAACTTACAGGCTAAAGGTCTAGGAAACGTTTGAAATGGCTCATCAGAACTACTGAGTGACATTGTCTCACACAACACAAAAGTTTTAGTCAAGCTTTTCAGTAAAACTGACGAAATTTTAGAAGAAATATTGGCAAGAGGAGTTGTATTTCTTACTATGTTTAGATCCATAAATAATTAACCTAGTCCAAACTTATTTATTTTTTTAAGAAATGGAAATAAATTTTGTCAGTTCTCTGTTTTTCATATGCTTTTCTTATTTTTATCCATCTGCAACAAAAAAGAGAAGTCAAACTTATAAACAGTATAATACTGATGCTTATAAACAGTATAATACCGATGAAACTTTCCTTCTATTGATTAAGCTAATATCTAATTTATCTAAATTTCTGGATTTAGTCACTAAACGGTGAAAAGACAGATTAATTCAATCACCTGAAATACCATGTAGTGGGTAGCTATAAGTTCTTCAGAAGGGATAGGCGGGGAGGGAGAGGTGATGGGTGACTCTGTAAGGGAGTGTCTGGATTACTTGGAGATCAATGACTACAGTGGTAAGGTCGTACGTTCATGGGTGAGGATGACGGGGAAGGCCAACAAGGCAGATATCCTGTTAGAAATATGTTATAGACTACTGAACCTTGATGAAATGTGTGGTGGTTTGGCCCTGGCTGGAGGCCAGGAGCTCACCAAAGCCGCTCTATCACTCCCCTTTTTTTAGATGGACAGGGGAGAGAGAAGATGTAGCAAGAGGCCCGTGGTCTAAGATAAAAGCAGTTTAATATAGCAAAAGCAAAGGCCGCGCGCAGAAGCAAAGCAAAACAAAGATTATTCTCTACTTCCCATCAGCAGGCGATGCCTGGCCGCATTCCCAGGAAACAGGGCTCTAGTACGTGTAGCGGTTGCTCCGGAGGACAATTATGAACAGCGAATGCCCCCCCCCACTTCCCTCTTCCTTCTCACTTTTATATCTGAGCTGACGTCATATGGTATGGAATACCCTTTGGTCAGTCTGGGTCAGCTGACCCGGCTCTGTCCCCTCCCAAGATGTTGCCCACCCCCAGCCTTCTGTTGGGGGAACGTTGGAAAACCACAGCCCTGGTGCTGCGTGAGCACTGCTCAGCAGTAGTCAAAACACTGGGGTGCTATCAACACCCCTCTAGCTACCACTCCAAAACCACAGCACCGAGAGAGCTGCTGTGGAAAGACTAATCCCACCTCAGCCTGACCCAATACAAGAGAAAACATTCTACAAGCAGAAGTCTCAAAAACACCAGCCCTTGTTCTCAACTTATCAGACATCTGCTGGAAATACAGCAGAGAGGAAACAGTTTAAGAGGCTCCTGGAGTGTGTGAAACCAAACTTCCCAACACAGCTACCTGCCAGGGGAAGTGCCTCGCTATACCTGTTTACAAACAGAGAAGGACTGGTGGATGATGTAGCAGTCGATCTGGATGAGGGGATCGAGTGCACCTTCAGTAAGTTTGAAGATGACACCAAGTTGAGCGGGAGAATTGATCTTCTTGAGGGTAGGAAGGCTTACAGAGGGGTCTGGACAGGTTGAATCAATGGGCCAAGGTCAACTGTATGAGATTCAACAAGGCCAAGTGCCGTGTCCTGCACTTGGGTCACATCAACCCCAGGCAGCACTACAGGCTTGAGAAGAGTGGCTGGAAATCTGCCTGGCAGAAAAGGAACTGGAGATGCTGGTGGACAGCCAGCTGAACACAAGCCCACAGTGTGCCCAGGTGTCCAAGAAGGCCAATGGCATCCTGGTCTGTTTCAGGAATATTGTGGCCAGCGGGAGTAAGGAAGTGATTGTAACCCTGCACTGGTGAGGCTGTGGCTTGAACACTGTTTTCAGTTTCGGACACCACAATATAAGAAAGATATTGAGGTGCTGGAATGGGTCCAGAGAAGGGCAATGAAGTTGACGGATCTGGAAAACAAATATTATGAGGATTCTTTAGTCTGGAGCTCTCTACTACTCCCTATGAAAGTAGGTTGCAGTGAGGTAGGCATCAGTCTCTTCTCCCAAGTGACTAGCAATAGGATGAGATGAAATGGGCTCGAGTTGTATCAGGGGAAGTTTGGATGGAATATTAGAAAAACCTTTTTTTACTGAAGGAATGGTGAAGCATTGTAATAGGCTGCCTAGGGAAGTGGTGGAGTCACTATCCGGGGATGTGTTCAAAGAAATGTGTAGACATGGCACTTCAGGCAATGGTTTAGTAGTCATGGCAGTATTAGATTTATAGTTGGACTTGATGATCTTAGAGGTCATTTCCAACCTTAAAGATTCTATGAGTCTATGATTCTAAACATGATTAATTCTGCCAACATCTTCCTTCAAGTGCTTACGTTTTTAAGTCCTGTTTGGGAGGGTATACAAAATTCCCAGAACTTGTTAAAGTCTTACTGTCTTTTGTTCCTTCATTAACTTTAGTATCCTTTTTTTTTTTCAACAAGCTGATGTAAAAAAAGAAAAAAATGTACAAAATAGAGGGTGCAAGACATTTCCAATTTAAAGTGGAATTTTCGTTATATATGAAAAAACCCTCAATATTTTTTGTTGATGAAATTTGCCAAAAGCAAATAAGCATAGAAAGACTACTCCAGAAGTGGTTTTACTTATAGTTTTACAAAAAATCCAAACCAAAAAAAGGCAAAACTCCCAATTCCTAGAAGTGATCTAAAAAAACTCAAAAAACCCCAAAAACACCCAAACCAGTACATTTTTTTAATGTTTAAATAAAGGCCAAATCCTACATTGCTTATTTGTGTTATTCATTAGTCACTATACACAAGATAATCTGATTAACAATTATGTTTTACTTCTCTCTAAATCTGAAATTCTAGTCAGTGCTTTTTCTTTTGCTCCTTTTCTAGCAATCTTGAATATTGAGATCTTTAACATTGCCTTCTCCCCTTATTTTTCGTGTTAAAACTTATGTTCCTCCGTGTAATAGTCTACAGATATTTTTTCTGAGTTGAATATGCATGTTAGGAATATTCTTCTGGGAGAAAAAAAATTGATTTAGATTAGCTCAATTGCTGTGAAGTGAGACAGCAGGCAATGATTGGTCTTCAAGTTGTCCAAGCACAAGGTTCTGGCCAAGGCAAGAAGAGCTCTGATCTGTGAATACCTGCTGTTAGATACACACACACATTTTAAAGTCTTGTCACCAGTAACCCATCCCTCACTGTCAATTACTTTCTGTCAAGGATGACTGCGTTTGAGACTGTTTCAAGTAGACATCCTTGTGGATATAAACATACAATTTGGAGCTGAATCATTTTTCCTGAGTTTAAAGACTTGAGATTCAAGATGTACAGTTAGTTTTCAGGTCGTGCTCAGACCTTCATAAAATGTAAAGCCAGAAAGATTTGTTAGATCATTTGTTATGGTATATGTAATACGGACCACTGAGTGTCACGCAGATGGCCTATATCATATCTAAAGGCCATAACCAGTCTAAAACTCCCCAAGCCCTGAAAAATAAAGCTATGTCTCAAAAGTAAAGTGCAGAAGAGACTGAGATGATATCAGTCATTAGGTTCTGCTGTTGACAGGGAGATCAACTGACCAAATAAAAAATAAGCTTCATACGTATGTAATAATTTCCTGGCAGCTAAAGAGGAAATGTGAAGACCATGCAGGTGAGGAACACTTACGAGTACCTTGCAAAGATGAGGACAAGTATTTTTATAAAAATTCCCACAAAACCCAAAAAGTTTGAGCTGGAAGTTTCTTACAATGTTGGAGTTAAAGCACTAAGAAACAAGCAGAATTATGAAAAAAATTTTGAAGTTCAGTCAAAGTTGTGTTTCAAATATCATGTAATGCAGAACTAATGTTAAAGTACCATTTGCATAGTGGGTTGCTTGGGGTTTTTTTTGCATAATACAGCCAGTAGGGTCCTAGCTTGAAAGATTAAGAAAAAAATAACTGGTAATCACAGAATCACAGTCACAGAATTGCTGAGGCTGGAAAAGACCTATGAGATCATCAAGTCCAACCTACGATGCAACATCAACAATAACAACCTTGCTAATTAGGCATAAAAAAGGACAACAGATTACTATTTCTGGATGGATAATAGATGCTTATGACCATTTAATAAAAGACTATCTAGCTCAGAAAAAGTTCAAAAGTAAGAAATTTTAAATTTTTTGAGAAACCCTACCTTAACCTCATTAGAAACATGTGACTGTTAAATTTGGAGAGCATCATCAGAGGAAGGGAAATGAAAATATTTTCTGTGATCCCTAGACCTGCTGGACACACTTTTCTTAATGCACCCCATGATCCCATTGGCCCTCTTGGCCACAAGGGTACATTGCTGTCCCATGGACAACTTACTGTCCACTAGGACTCCAAGATCTTTCTCCATGGGGCTGTTTTTCCAGCAGGTTCACATGATTCCTTTCCCTTCTTTCTCCACCCCCAGGTCAGTGTCTACCTTCTACACAGTGTTTAAAGATTCGGAAAAACGTTCTTACTCATGTTATCCAAAGTGTATATGGGTAATATGACATACTAACCCATAGAAAAATAAATAATTTAATTGGGTCACTGAGAAAATCTGAAAAATAGTTCAGTTAATTGTCTTTTTGAGAAACAAAAATATATCTAAGACTAAGAAAATCATAGTTTGAACTGGTGAGGAAGTGCTGGCAATTTATGCTGGCTCTTTGGAGGACATACAAAGATCCCATAAGGCTTGAAAAACATCAAGAAGTAAAATTTATTTACTTCAGTATCTTGAAACGGAAATCTTGCAAGAAAAAAATTAAAAAAAAAATAAATTCTTTTTGTAGATCTTGTACTTAATTTGAGAAACAGACGTGGAGGAAATCGGAAAATTGTTAAGATATTCTAAAATACTCTGCATTTAGTATATATTTTCATATTTAAATATATTTTTTTAGAAGAAAAGAAGGTCAGGAAAGCTAATCAAATGAAGGTTTAAGATACGTGTTGAAGAAAGAGTTCATAGAGGAAGAAATGGAAAAACAAGTGTCTATCTTATAGAGAAAGTCAACTGATACCCATTTATTCTCACAGCTCTGTAATGCACAGTTTTTTACTGATTAATTTGTATAGCAGAATGATAGGCACTTCTCACACACACACTCTTGTCACTGACAATGATTGTCTATGAATATCAAATCATATACAGCAGGATGTGATTATGAGCTGCCAGATTTGGTTTGTGTAGCACATCACATTTGCATACTCTAAATAATACCTTGAGATGTAAATAAAGGAGAAAAAAAAAGTCTTACTTGAGTTATTTATAAGATTTATTTAAATAAGTGGAAGCCAAGTTTCTGTACAATAGTGGACTATTCCATTCATTTGGTCTACATTTCACATTTTAGTTCCTTTAGTTCAAAAGTGTTAACAATCCAGGCCTACCAGATAATCTTACACAGTCCTACACAAAGAACAGTAAATGGTTACAGGACAGTCTCTTTTCTAGTTGAGGATAACTTGAGGGGTGTAGACAGATTTTGTGTAAGTATGTGACCAGAATTATATTGCTGTGCTTGAGAGGGTTATCCTGGTCTATGGGCAAGATTCAGTCCTAAGTGAAGAAAAGACATGCCAGGGCTTACTGAGTATCAGAAGCTATGTCAGACACAGTACCAGTGATCCCTCTTCTCGAGGATGCAGTATTCCTCTTCTTTGTAGAGGACTGTTGTACTTTTTTCCTTCTTCTTTTCGGTTAAATATCTGCTGTGAGTGGGTAGCTGTCACAGTGCGTGGGGAAGCATTTGGTTACATTCTTGCTTCATGAGTGAGAGGAGTGAAGGAAAAACTCCCACTGACACACATTTTTCAGCCTATTTAAACAGACTTAGCAATACCAAAGAGAAGGTAATAATCGGGACACCTACAGACCCAGGGCCTACTCATGGCTTTCACACCTACCCACACCCACATCTACACAGAGAAAGGAGTCATCCACTTCTGCTGCCACAGTTCCACACTTTCCTTAAGTTCAGAGAACCCATTTTCTCCATACAAAGGCCATGTTGAAAGAAGAACATCTTTGGTACAGATAGCCACTAGGAGCGATGTCATTTGGGATGTATTATGATTTCCCATGAGTTTCATAGTAATTTGACAGAAGAAAATTATATTTTCCTCAAAAGCTGATCCATGCTCACTGAAGGCTGTATGAATAAGGGCAAAGCAATTCCTATGCCAAGATCTCTGGCAAAACTGAACATCTTCTGTGAGACTCTGTAAATGGATTTGGTTTATGTCTGTGGCCTGAATCCTTGGCCAGTTTTAAAAGAAAGGGGTAAATTGTGCCTTTCAGGAAAACAACAGGGAAATTAAAAATGGGAAAGTCTTACTCCCTATTCTCATGAAATTTTCCATAAAAGAAATACTTGGAACCTCGAAGATAATTTTAACATGAACTGTTAGCGTTATGTTTAGTGACTAACTATGTATTTTTGTGGATTTTCTGACATAGCTGGTAAATCTTCCACTTCTATTGAACCAAGTCTTCCATTGTGTCTAATGATGTCAAACCAGTAGTATTAGGAAAAGAGTAAACCCTTTAATATCATTGTTATAATGTCATTAAGATATGAGAGAATGGTGGAAAATGTCAACAGAAGTCTTCAGAGACTGAATTCAGCTGCCGTTAAAATGTATCATAATTAGCAGCTCCATCAAAATGATGTATCTTGTGAGATTCTGTTAGGAACTGTTCTGGGAATGGAACAAACTTTTTCTATTCCTTCTTTCTTATTCTAGATTCCACAAAGCACTTTGCAGCTAAGCCAGTATATATATGGAATGTTGTCAGTTGTAATTTTTATTTTGCTTTGAAAGCAGTAATGCAAGTGCCAAGAACAGAGAGGCAATCTTGATTTTATATATTCTGTAAAGGACAGTGTATCAAATGGAACAGATATATGTGCCAAGCTGCAATTATGTGAATAAGCACATTGTCCAACACTTTGACAAATGTGTATTACAGCGACAAACATCAAATTTTAATCCTACCAATGAATCACATCAGCTAGAACTGATACCACACTAATTGTAATAATTTTACTTAATTGTGCTGTGGAATGCCTCGCCAAAGGGTTTGTGACACTAAAAGTTAACATGCTCTCAAGTGAACACTGTTCAATTTCACTGAATAAAAATCTTTGGAGGATTTTTAGCTATATAGAAGCAACAACTCATTCAAGGTTAGGCTCAATGGGACTCTGAACAGCCTGATTTAAAGATGTCTCTTCTCTCTGCAGGGGAGTTGTACTAGATGACCTTAAAAGGACCCTTCCAGCCCAATGCATTCTATGATTCTATGATTCAGGGACTTCCTGAGCCTCTAACAACAAAAGTCTCTGGGAGAGTACTCAGAATAGCTGCACTTTATAAAATTTTTATTCTGCCCTTCCCTTATGCATCTGCTTCTGATCATTGTTGAAGACTGTTGGTTTGCCCTGGTACAGCTACACTTTTTTTTATCTCATCTAATGCGAAATACTGTGATATTATCATGACAATACTAACCTAAAGAAACTAGTTCCATATTACGAAGAAGCTGAATAATGATTTCCTCATGCATTACTATCACCATACTGCCTAGGATTACACAGATGGCTAGCACCTACTAACACATATCTCTTGGATTCTCTGCAAAGAGAAAAAAAGTAAAACATCTTCCCAAAGAGTCCACCTGGGAGAAAACAGACAGCTGAACTCAAAGAATGGAAGCACGTACAAAAATAAGGGCAACAGCAAAAAGCCCAATATGCTGTGGGTTTAGTGCTACAACAGCTTAATAAACCTAAAGAATCTATCTTTAGCCATGAAGGAAACAAGAAGTATTTTAGATCTCCATAATGTATTAGTTGGCAGATATTTATGGAGAGCACATCCCCATGTGAGGCTGCATGGAAAGAAGCATGGAAGTTCTTTCAGAATTCAGTAACTGACAGATGAAATCGGACATAATTGATTAATCAAATTTGAAAGTCAACTTTCCAATAATTAATAATATCTAATATATAGAGAACTCATCTGTCACGCATATCCTTCACAATAAAAACGAGTATTTGCTCTTCATATAAAAGAGAACGGCAGCCCAGTACAGAGGTACAATTAATGTCATATTGTATTATGTAGTGGAATATATTCCATTCCAAGATCAGAGGTAAATCAAATCCTGCTTAGCCCTAACTGTAGTGAATTGTATGTATGCTTTAAAACCTGGTCTTTTAAAATAAAGCTTATTACAAAAATATAATAGTGTATGAACTGAAATGCATTATTTTTTGAAAACTGAATAAAGGAAATTTTTCAGTAATCATTTTCTAAACTTCTAAGGTATACAAACAGGATACTTCTGCTGGATACAAAAATACAAATTAAATTTTTACTTTTTCAAAGCTTTCCTTTTTCATGATATGATAGCCATTGTTCTATTTAATTAGAAAAGATTTAATCCATGAGCATATTCAAGAAACTTTCTCATCCTCTGTCATCATTAAATCAATGCGAAGTTCACTTTCAGTAAGTCCACAAAGCATGCAGTATCTCAGAGACTCAGCTGCAGTCTCCATTTCTGTAGGTATATAAATTACAGACACAATATCCATGAAAATGTAACATATAATTGTTAATATAATTCTCAGCTTGTCTTTTTAAAGAATTATTTTGTTGCCTTTCTTCTTTGTCAAATAATGTTTCACCTGCTTTTATTGTTCTACCTCTGCTCTGTTCTTACTCTCCACCTCCACTATTCCTTGATGTCCTTGTTTCATTTGCTTTGGCATTAGATTCTTTCCTTGTATTTCCTAAGATTTTTTTGAGCATAAGACAATGAAAATCAGAAACAAAATTCTGTTTGCTACTTTCTGTGCTTTGTTTTTATTAGTTTTATAACAAGCTTTGTTACTTTCTTCTGTTTATTTTGCTGTAAGACATTTTGAAGGATTTCACAATAAATGGCCATTTTACTCATTTCTTTTTTCATACACATTGGGGTTTATATCAAAAGCTCTCAGGCCTGATCATTTTACCACTGTTAATGAAGTGTTATGTAAAGTTTTTACAGAATTCACTTATGAAAGAACTATGATCTCCGTGAATTACATTATTGTTTATCATCAGTTCTGATCTTGCAATAGAATAGATCCATCCAATTAATTGTCCATCAGATGTGAAAGGTAAAGGATTGAACAGGAAGGGGGACTGTAATTGCATTCCTACAGTAACTTTTACTTCAGTCTATGAGTAGCCCCCTTTGAAAACATTTAATGGGACTCAATTAATCTAATTTTAATCATCGTAATGTTGGATGTCTACTCTAAATTTAGGCTCCTTCTACATAGTAAGTGAAGGAAGATAACTGTTTCCAAAGGCAGATTTATCCTCAGTATCTCTGGAAGGTGTCTAACTATTTATGGAACAAAAAAAAATCCTAGATAACTGATTTAGATTAGGTATCTAATTTTAGATGACTACAAGTTAAATGAGAAAAAATTCCACCCATAGATTAGTTTATTAAAATGTGATCTTTAGTTATTTAAATTAAATTACAATCAGAACATTCCATTTAGTTATTTGTTTAATAGGCTTTACTCATTTTGAATTTTTTGCAGATACATGATTACACAGTCATTCAAATTATAGTACTTTTTTTCTATCACCTTTCAAAAGTAATAGAGCAGTAAAATTAATGAAGGGAATTTTGCAGGCACAAAATTCTAGTAAGGAGAATGCACCAACATACCTTCTAAAGAATGTTATTGAGGTTAGAAATGTTTTGAGGTAGCTCTTGTATTATAAATAGTTCCTTAAAAACATAGTTTCTTGTGGAGGAGTCACAGAACCATAGATTATATTGTACATATCTCTGAGGACAGAGATGAAAAATGAGATAAGTAAGCCTTTGTGTTCTCTTGGCTTTACTTTGTATATTAAACCAAAATAATATATTATTAAGGTTATTTTTAAATGTTTTTCTATATGCTCTTTGATTTTTCAAAATTTATTAAGTTCATTAGCTGAAATATTATCCATTGTAACTAAAGAAAATTATGTAATCACATGTGTGCCCTATTTTGTGTTTCAGACTCTAAGAAACAGACAGTATAACCCACTGTCTTTTTACTCTCCCATTTTTTTTCTATATGAATTTTATTAAGGAGCTTCTAAGCAATACTCTACAAAACAGGCAAAATATATCACTAGGGCTGGCAGTAGTTGCACAGTGTGACATTGAATAGACATATGATATATTTAAATTTGAGCTTGTGTTCACTTTGTGGAGGGTAAAATTTGTATTCACACCAAACACTTCAAAATTCTGTTTCAGAGCTGCTTCTGAACCTTTACCAGGGTGCATTCACCCTGATTTATCCTGAGTTTAGCTGCAGCAACTTTGAACTATCTATACCTGAATTTAATCTAGCCCATTATTTTGAATGAATGTTTCATTCTGGGTTGTATCATAGAATGAGTCCAAGTGCAAACGAAACTTTAAATCCACTCTGATTTTACTTCTTTTGTTTTTGTATCCATACAGATTTTGTTCGAGATTTATTGTATTTAGGCATGTAAAAGTCATTATTTCCAACATATAATATGCAACTTTAAGTTCACTATTCAGATGGTGATCAGACATTGGAATGCACTGCCCAGGGAAGTGGTTGAGTCACCGTCCCTGGAGGTGTTTAAGAAAAGACTTGGATGTGACACTTACAGAATCATAGAATCACAGAATGTTAGGTGTTGGAAGGAACCTCTAGAGATCGTCTAGCCCAACCCCCCCCTGCCAGAGCAGGATCCCCTAGGGCAGCCACACAGGAACGCATCCAGGCGGGTTGGTGCCATGATCTAGGCGATGTGGTGGTGTCGCCCAATTGTTACTGATGCTGGGATTCATATTAACACCTATGATATCACAGAATCACAGAATTGTTGAGGCTGGAAAAGACCTCTGAGATCATCAAGTCGAGCCTATGACTCAATACGATCCAGCACTTCTTCAGTCAGAACTGTTCTTTACTGTCACACAGTTTTCCTATATCTTTCTCCTGTTACTTAGATTCCTTTACTTAGTTACTTTGCTTGATCCTTTTCGGTCAGCAGAGAGAAAGCTGACCTGGAATGGCACTTGGAAATATCAGTAAGAGGACTGAGAGTATGCAAGATATCTTACTATTTTGAATACTGTTATATAGAATCCTATATATATAACATACAGTCACTTTTTTGTCTTGCTGCACATCCCCTGTTGTCAGGGTGTCAGTCAGCTGAATTGGATTTTGGTGATTTAGAGGGAGATTTGAACAAGCACGAGAATAATTGACATATGCGATTTTTTTTTCTTAATGCATTTATTTCTCTGGGAAGACATGTAAGTCAGAGATTCAGATCCAAAACTTTTGAACTTCTGGGAGGCTATTACAGGAGGAAAAGCAACAAAACAGACACTATCACATAAACCAGACAGTTATCTAAAACACTGAAGTGATACCGTCTCTGACATTGGTAAAAGAGAGACAAGGGTTTATGTACTACGTGAAAGGAACATTGGAGAAGTCAAAAAGCAGTAACTTGTTCATTATCATGAAAAAAAAAAAACCACCTTAGTGATATATGTACAAAACTAACATAATATCCAAGCACGAACTCAACATTAAATGGAGATTTAAAGTATCTTGTTAAGGAAAACTTAATTGCTTCAGTATAATACATTTGGTTAATCAGAAGTCAGGCAGATACATGAAGACAAAGGTCAACCTGAATACTAGATACACCCGGTCTACCACCTAAACCTTCAGGCTGAGGTAGGATCCACAGGCACCACACACCTGACAATCAGCTGAAACAACTGAGCTCACTTTGGCTTTTTATCAGCAACTCTGCAGTATGGTATAAAGGTACAGAGGGACATTCACAAGTTTTTGCAGCACAATGAAACTCACACTTATAGCAGGTAATAACCATTCATGATATACAATGCATTCCCAAATCTGCAATTTTCCCATAAAAAATATTATCCCTAGGTTTTAAAATGAGCTACAAAATGTGTGTACAGTACACACTAGAGTTTACATTAGAATGCACCTAGGGGGACATTCTGCTTTTGGTGATGCATGTAATTACTATATCATAATGATAATGTGAGTTACATGGTATTTTAAGCCAAATCCTTCTTCTACTGACATCAGTAGGAGCTTAATCACACCCTCAACAGAAAAAAGTGTCCTTAAAATTGAGAGTAGTGATTTAAAAATCAGCTTCAGATAATATTGTATTATAATATTATACTAAAACACAAACATTACTAGTATGAGTTAGTGATCTTCTTCACATGATTATACTCATCCTACAAATCTGTATGCTTCTTCCATGCTGTTAATGAAAATTATCAACACCAAACCTTGAATACATACAGGTATATGCCAGAGTTTATATATGAAGTTTGCACTTGATTTTTTTTTGCCATTAAAATTGTTTAGAGTGCTGGTTAGAAAAAATATTGTGATGAACTTACATATTATATATATAGAAACATAAAAGTAGAAAAAAAATAATCAAGAGAAAGCAACCATAAAAGAGATTGTTACCATTGCTACATTGAGGCCATGTTTTTTTCTCATACTTGGAGACTGTGAAAAAAAGCCTGCTGAAAAAGAATGCTTCTCTATTTATTTCAGAAATTTTTGTTTTGGAAAAATAAAGTATGTCTTAATATTCCTAAATTGTATGTACGTAAGTCAGGCCCAACTTGGCACCAGAGAGTTAAATATTCAATAGTATTCTCACCTACTACTCACCCAGTCTAGGAGAAATGTGATTTAAGAAATCAGTATCATGAATGAACCAATACCAGCAATATTGGCTTCATAAAAGATTGTGTTGGATTGATGCTGCCTGGCTGTCAAGGTCCACCAAACCATAGCAGGACAAGGGGAGAAAATACAGTGGAAAAGCTCATAGGCCAGGATAAGTACAGGAAGATCACTCAACGTGTTGCCAAGTATGTAAAAAACACAGCGTGGAGTCCCTCCCATGGGATGCAGTTCTTCATGAACTTTACCAGCATCAGTCCTTCCCATGAGCTGCAGTTCTTCAACACATGCTCTAGCATGGGTCCTTTCCAGACCATTTCAGGAATGGTCTTCTTTAGCCTGGGTCCCTTGTAAACCACAGCTCCTGACAGAAAATTTGCTCCTGCATGGGCTTTTCTCCACAGGTTGCAGCTTCCTTCAGGAAATGTCTACCAGCTCCAACATGGTCCTCCATGTCCTTCATGGGACAGCCTGCTTCACCATGGTCTTCATCACAGAGTGCTGGGGAATCTGCTTTAGCAGTTGGTGTGCTTCCTCCCTCTCTTTCTTCACTGAACTTGATGTCTGCACTGTTACTTCTCTCTTTTTCTCAACTCCCTCTTACAGCTGCTGCACATAATTTTTTTTCTACCCTTACTTAAGTACGTTATCACAGAGGCATCACCAGTGTCACTGATGCTCTCAGCTTTTGGTCAGCAGTGGGTCTGTTTTGGAGCTTGCTGGAACTGGCTCTTTCTGACATGAGTGCAGATTCTGATCTTTTCTCACAGAAATCAGTGCTATAGCCCCCTGCTCCCTCCCCTGGCTACAAAAACATTACCCCTTAAACCCTATACAAAGATATTCAATGTCTGCTTTAGGTTTAAAAGTACTCATAAAAGATGTTTAGATTGTAGACTGGGCTGCTAACATTGACACTTCCCTGAGTTTAGAACTTAACCAAATATTTATGATCTGGACCACAATTTCCTCATCCGGGCAATGTCTCTCATGCTAAGCATTACTCTCTAAATATCAACTGGAATGTTTCTAACAATTCCAAAAACAAAGGGAAATTGTAATGTATGACTGAGAATTTCTGGTTTCCTTTTTACCCCCTCAGAGAAAATCTAGCTCTTTTAGCACCTTAGTGCCTTGAAGGAAGTCCTTGTTGTATTAGAGTGATCCGTTCTTGAAGACAGCACCCTATGAAAAGCTACTTAATCTTGCCAAAGAGCAAGCCTTAGAAAATCATAGGTAACATACTATTCTTAACAGTAAACAAGTGATTAGCCTCAGTGACCACTCCAAAATTCTAGTTGCATGCTTGGAGAATCCTGCCTCCATAAGAGGTGATGTAGCAGACTGAAGACCAGAACTAAGCTCCACCCGTGACTAACACTGTGGAAAACATCTAATATCTATTCAGCATACAGCAAAACACAGGGCAAGGAATATATTCACAGAGGCAACAATGATGGAAAGGAGGAACAATGGATGGAGACAGGGAAACTGAATTACACTGAAATGATGGAGCCTTAAACTGGAGCCAGAAGCTAACCTAATCATGACTTGGTGGAAACTGATCATTGAAGGGTGGGTGGGAATAATATGGAGCAGCAGGAAAGTCCTGGGTGAGATGAGAGAGCAAAGACACAGGAATCAGAGATTAAGGGAGAGATAAATCAAAGACTGTGAAACAGCTGTAGGAGACAGGAGCAGAATCCTGCTCTACTGTTATGTTTTTGTTATACAATCATGCTGATGCTTTATAACATAAAAACCATGACATCAGGATACACTGTACCTCCCTTCCATGAATTAAAGTGACCAAAGGAAAAACCTGTGATGTCTGGCTTGCTATGGAGGTTCCTTTCCATTTTCTTTCATGAAAATAGCGAAAAGGCAGGTTTTTTCACCTTCAGACTAAAAGTATATAATTTTTCCTAGCCTGAATTTATGATTTATCAGCCCCTTGAGCCCTCTCAGGTGTATAAAGAGATAATATTCACATATATCATAATCTTTAACAAATGGTCCTGTATTCCTGGTGATGTTTTCTGATAAATCATTTTCCTCTATGGCTTCCTCCAAATATTTCCTACATGTTCTAAAGATTGATCTGATTTTGTTTTATGATGCTCCTAACACCTTCTTTATAATAACTTCTACAGTTTCTTTTAAGAAGACATAGGTTAAGGAAGGTGTCACCAAGTGTGCCAATCACTTTAGTATGCCTAGTACTTAAAAGCAGAAGTCAGCACTGTGTTATTAATAAGTAATCTTTTCGTCTTTCACTCAAAAACATACATACATAATGTTATTTCTAATAATTGCTTCAAAGCCATCTGCTATAAATCGGAAATAATAATAATTATAAAAATGCAGCAAGAGATTGCCTTTGACATTTCATCTCCTCTTCACTTTCACAAAGCTATAAAACAGCCAGCCTGAAAATTATTCCCTCTCTGGTTTTAAAGTGTGACAATATAAGAAGGGAGCTTCAGACTGAGTGCTGGGACTTTACCGGCAGCCCTGAACACCCGAACACACAGATGTGAACAACTGCACAAAGTACAGAAAGAAATATTTTCCTCTTTTCCAAATAATTATAAAAAATGCTGAGAAAATTATATCTATTATCAGAGACTGGGCCTTCCATACTGGTGAAGAACGTGTGTCAGATTGTAACGGGATTGTTTAGAGGACAGTGAGACGGACGAAAAAGGCATAAGAAGACTCTATGAAGCCACAAGTCTTCCACCTATGATTGACCATGTCAGAAAGGGTATTTCTTCCTGTGTCCTATCACCACCTTCCCAAACTTGAAGCATCTAAAAGACCTCTAAAAGCTTTCTTTCAATAATGTCTGTTAAACAGCTGTGCACTCTGAAGTCATCAACCTTCATACAACATCCTTTTGAAGGATACAGCTTTACAACAGTCCCAGCAGAAAGGTGCCTTTGAAACAGTCCCTGACCTGAGTGTTCACTGGACAAACTGTCTTTTTGTGTTGAGACACGTATCCAGCTTTTCAGAAGGAACTGGAGGCAGATAACATTTTGGTATGTAGGCAAAACTGACACATAGATATGCAAACAAAGCCAATTTACAGCAGTGAGTGAAAATCATACCAAATCTGGTTCAAAGTGACACAACTGATGCATCTCTGGAGGAGGCTTCACTCTGAATCATCCTGGACGATGCCTATTCACAGGCATAGTAGGAGAAAACCCACCTGACAGGAGGAGGATGCCATTTTTACTGTGCCAAATTTTTCTCACACAAGATAAAAGCAGAGGGAAAGCCTTTATGAGATGGGAACAATTCAGTCAAATGTGGCATTTATTCCTCACTTGCTGAAAGCTAACACTGTGTCGTTCATAAGCTGTTGCCATTAAACATCTATGCTTTTTTTTCTTTTTCATGACGTCACTAGATTGAGTTGCCTGCTTTGTCACATGTTTGTAGTTGCACTGTGTATTGCTTTGTTCTTTTCTGCAAAAGCCTATCAAGTTAAGACAAGAGAAGATGGGCTCGAGTTGCACCAGAGGAGATTTAGATTAGCTATTAGGAAAAAGTTCTTCACCAAAAGTGTTGTCAAGCGTTATAACAGGCTGCCCAGAGAAGTAATTGAGTGACCATTCCTGGAAGTATTTAAAAGATGTGTAGACATGGCACTTAGAGATGTAGATACCCCCTCTCTGAAAGTGCTCAGGCTGGATGAGGCTTTGAGCAGCCTGGTCTAGTTGGAGGTAGCCCTACCCATGGCAGGGGAGCTGGAACTAGATGATCTTTAAAGTCTTTTCCACCTCAAACCATTCTATGATTCTGTGAATCTATGGTTTAAAGGTGAACTTGGCAGTGTTAAATTTAAGATTGGACTCAATGATCTTAAAGGTCTTTTCCAATCTATATGATTCCATGACTCTGATTCTAAACTGTTGACCCATCTGCATGTACTGCTCCCCAGGCAAGAAGCTTAGGTGCTTGGAGTGGTTCGATGAGTACCGGGTTCCCCATCTGGGTTAAGCAGGTGGAGCAGCAGAGGCAGCAATCTCGGAAACCATGCTGGGAAATAAAGGAGAGCGGTGTAGAAGATGAAAGAGAGCAATTTCTTGCTGCTAGCCTCATAAGTTTTCTCTGAATGGCTGCAGCAAATATTTCAGAGACAGGTACAGCTCACATCCCATCCTGTCTGTTAGGGAAGAACTCAGCCTGATCTCAGCCCTCATTCCCACAGTTTCCCCTACCAGGATTATTTATTTCCATCCATGCACAGCCTAAGTATTGATCCCAGTAGTTCTTTCCATTTGAACCACAAGTATTTTGATTTATTTTTATTCTTTTTTAAATTATTTTTTTAATTGATGTATGTAAAAGAAAAGCTCCACCGTCACACTGATATAAAAAATAGAGGAATTTAGCTACAATGTCTGTTACATACAGTGATTGGCTATAAATATAAGAGTGGGATAAATGTTATTGCCACGGGTACTAAGGATAGAAAAGACAGGATGAGATGAAACTTAATAACACTGGCACCTATTCACTTTGAATATATACGTCCTTATATCCCCACAAAAGCATATATTAAAAGGAATGGATAAAATGCTACTTCACTAAAGACTTCATGTATGTCCATGCTACAACTATAAAGAGAGTATTTCATTTACTACAAGAACTTTTTTGAGGCTTTCCTATAACTGTATTCATTTAATATTCAGCTACAGGCCTTTACTGAAATGTGCAACTTACAGTATTCCTCCTCCTGCTAGAAGGATTAAATGCAGGCAACCCACGTGTAAAAGTTTCAGAGGAAAAGAATGAAACTTAAAATTTCTCTCCATATAAATCTTCACCTTTAACAATGCAAATATAAATGTATGGCAGGAGTGCATCAAAAGTAGTACTTCATTACAGTCACTTTGAAACTCAGTACATTTTAAAATAGCTTATTGTGACTAAGCTTTTTCTGTCCTTTTAACCAAGCAGAAAATATTCAAGTCAGAGAAACTTGGGGAAATTCAGCCACAAAACATGCTTAAGTTGAAAAAAACCTAATTGCTGGGTGCATATTTTGTTGCCAGGCAACTCTTCAGAAAAGCAAGGCTGCAATCAAGGTTCAAATGCTATTCTTGGAAGTAGTGCTGAGAAAAGCATTGCAGCCCAGGATGAACTTGCAACGTCAGAGGCAGTACGTTAATACTTGATGTTCTTCCTAGTCATTACACAGGCATCATCATCACAAGTATTTAGGCATTTACTCTAGTTAAGACTGATTATAAACGCAAGACCAGGGTTTTGTTCTTGTTTTCCAGCTGCGTGTAATGGTGGTAAATGCAGAATGAGAGTTTGAGGATAAAACCTCTAGAATATAGGATAAGTCTGATGTAGCTTTTCCCTCCAGCTGAAGACAGTGGCTTTTCTTCATTATTTGTCCATAATTTCCAATTTCATCTTTCAGCAGAAAGTAATTCGTCCTCACCTGAAATTCTTTTCTACGGCTGTGAGACCAAAGCCACTGACTGACCTCAACAAGACCCACCATAGATCTTTAACCTCTATAGTTGTAAATGAAACCTCCGCAAGAAGAGATTAATACTGTTTCTCCTATGTCTGAGAACAGGAAAACGAGTGGCTTCTTGTCTTTCTGGCGAAGCAGTAACCAGGAGAATATGAAGACACCACAAAGAGAAGAATCCTGAGTAAAGAAGATGGAGGGTTTTCAGGGTAGAAGAATACCAAAATGAAGAAGATAACAGAGACCTGTAGTTCAGTGTATATACTATTGCTGTTGCTAGTCAGTGGCCAGAAGCTTTGAACTAACTGGGCCCTGAAGACTATTTAGCTTGCAATGCATGAACTTGTTTTGGCCTCCTTTTTTTTACTTTGTTTAGCTGTAATAGCATTTTTTCCATCTTACCTTGGTTTTATGATTCGCAGTAACGCAGAACAATTCAGCTCTTCAGTGTGATTCCAGACTTTCAGTCAAAACATTATCTTTCTGCCATCGGTTTTTTGTTCTTAAAACTTTCCAAAATTGATTTTTCCTGTTTCAAAGACTCTATTATGTGTCAGGCAGTATATATTTTCTTTAAACAGGATTACTTCTTCTGCAACTTAGGTGATCTCTAGGCTCCCACGAGCTTCTGAGGATCAAACAAAGTCCTCTGGAGCTGTTTGAAGGTCCTGAGAAGTGTCACTGTTGTAAGCCTGATCAGTTTTAAGTCATGTGAACACATGTCAGTATGAACGCTAGATTGAAAGTATAAATCAGCCCTTAGTAGCTTTGTATCTACCTGCCTTCTGTACTTACAGATGCAGAGAAAAAAACCCATATCCTTAGAGGTTTTCATTTTCAGGGGATTGGTTATTTTCTGCATTTTTAAATCTAGAAGTGATGGATAGACTATATTACAAATAAATAGCTCTTGTTAATACTTCTTAGAGTCGAACCATATGTCCTTCAAAGCAGATTACATTTATTGCAAATATATTTGGATTTGTCTAGACACCTGTATCAGAGGAGTTAAAATCAAAAGGACGTGGATCAAAGAAACACAAAGGGGTATTAATTGTATGAGATGTAAAGGTTCACTGCTAAGTACTGCTATACACACAGTAGTGCTTAACACTTTCCTTCCTGGATTAGCATGCAGGACACTGTCCCTATCCAAGCCCATAAAAGAATAAATTCTTGTCATGTCTTGATGCACTCTTTCTCTTTGAGGACTGGAGCCCAGATATTTTAAATGGTAGCAGGAGATTTTGTAATCTGACAGCAATGCATTGCTGACTGTTATTTTCAGATTTTATTACACTCATTCCAACGTTTCTTTCAAAGACTCCACTGATGTTAGTGTTCCCTGCCTCTAGATACAGATACACTACACAACCTTTCAACTCACTGGAACCTATTTTATAAAACTGCACCCTAAGGAGGCAGTGAAGTTCAATCTAATAGCTTATGAATAACATATACTGACCTGTATTCCTCCTTGACGCAGACATATTTGTCAATAAATCAATCAGTCATGCATTACAATGGACTATTTAAACAACTTCAGAGTGTTGCTAAATAATGAATTTTAAATTATCTCAGTTAAAATTCAGTCATATGAAATGTGACTAAATATACCTTAAATAACTTTACTGACAGATTTCAAATGAGATAGAAGTCACTCCAGAAGTGAAGAAGAGTCCACCTGGACACACTCTTGTGTGACCTACTCTAGGTGATCCTGCTCTGGCAGGGCAGTTGGTCTAGATGATCTCTAGAAGGTCATCAAGGGTCCCCTAATATTCTGTGATTCTGTGATGATGAAAAGACTAAGAAGACAGTACAAAACACTTGAAAAAACTAATGAAAATTAAAAAGAATTGTAAAGAGGTATTAACAAAAAAACAGATCATTTCTATACCAAGAAACCTTCAAAAAATGTAATGAAAGTTCCAGTGCTCAGATTACTAATTTACTTCTAAACTTACATACACACTGAAAATTGTTTACAAATAAAGTTTTTATTAAAGAAAGAAAACTCCAATAAAGTAGAAACTCTGAAGGAAAACTCCAACAAACAGAGCAGAAAACAGCACTCAAGTATAAGACCTCACAGCCTTTTCCTCTGACTTCTAGTGAGACTCACACTTTTCCTCCCTGAAGTAATTCTCATTCACTTATTAACGTTCTTAACACTCATTAGACACCAAGGTATTAATTTCAGGCAAGTAAGTCACCCTCCATGGCTCTGTCTCTCTCTGTATCTCATCCCACTGCCTCTGCCTTGTCCTATTCTTTGCTCCCCATCTCTCCATTTAACTTCCAAAACATTGCAAACACTTCTGTTTCAGTTCCTTAAAAAAAAAATATAAAAAAAAAAATGGAAGTGGCACCTTGCTAATGAGGAACTCTCTCAGCTTGCAGGAAATCATTCAGCAGCCTCTGACACCTCTTACACCATGGAAGACATTTACATAAAGTCTCTTGTGCCCCTCAGTCTTTTTTTTTCCTTTTTCCTTGGCATTCTGATATTGGAAGTAAATGCCAACGTATAGGGAAAACAATAATCCTAGGAATATTCATACAGCTAATTAGCCAATTTTTACATATGTTGTTACAAGCCTTCTCATTTTTAAAAGCTCCCTTTCATATTTACCTTCTCTAGATCTTTCCATTAGGTGTCAACAGAGCACACCCTCCCTCCGCTGCACCCTGCTCTACAGCGGGAGGAAAGGAGGTGGTCCTGTGTCAGACCTTAGCTGTCAGGCTTGTACCAGAGGCACAACAATCAAGAAAATCCACAAGAAATTCTATTTTTATGGGAACTGAGTGCCATTTTCAGATAGTTAAAGCTCAGTAACAAGAGCGTTATACAAAGCAAATAAAGTACTCTGGTTTTATATAAGACAGAAACATACTTACCCTACCAAGCCTGAAATGCTCTTCAGCAGCTTCTTCTCTAGTTCTTACTGCATATGCTGCATGGTATAATATTTGGTTTGGGTTTGTTTTGTTTGTAGCTACTCTCAGGGCACCACTAAGAATTATGTTAAAACTTGTTGCTGCCAAGGATGGCCACTTGTATGCTCTGACTTCAAACCTGTAGACCACGGGGAACCATCTGAAAGCAAAAGGAGACGCTGTCTGTTTGAAGGACAGATAAGTATGCATGACTGACAGAAATGCCAGGAGGGTGGGGAGGCACAGTGGCAGAGCCAGGAGGGAGCCTGTGGCAACAACTCATGCTTGTAGATAGTTATGAGGAGCTGGATGTTCACCTGGAGCAGGAGGCAAACAAGAAAACAAGCCTCAAAAGCGACAGGAAGAAAGATGTTTTCCCAGAGATCCAGAACATGTTTGCTAGAGGTTGTGCAACCAAGGAAAGATATGTGAAAGCAAGACAGGAGGAGTGTACTTGTGCGCCAAGTAGAGAGTGGAGATTTTCTCTTAAAGACAGTAGAAAATTCTTGCTCCACACTTCATGAAACATCATCTTCACTTAAAAAAAAAAAGTAGGAGACTTCACAGTTAACACCTGCACACTCTAATAATACTGTCTGCCTGCTCTTCCTTCCTCAAACAGAGAAGTGTCCTAGGACAAATTTATCTAGGGTAGAAGGAAGAGAAGAAGAAAGGGAAAATAGAAAAAAACCATGGCAAATCAAAGAACAAAATTATGTCAGTATGAGGAACAGAGAGAAAAAGAAATGTAACCAAGGAAAAGTATACCTTGCTTCTGAGCCAGCTCCATCCAGATACCTCAGCAGTCAGTTAAAACAGTTAAGTAAATGGTACTTCTACCTAGTTAGAATATCAAATTTTTTAGGATATAAAATTTAAGTTAAAAGTTACCAAGTAAAAGTCTTTCAAAATTTCTATAGGACATGTTGAAAAACTTTGAAAAAATAAAAATGTTTTGAAACAAGAATTTATCTTGAAATACTATTTTGTCCAAGTTTTCTATAAACAAAACCAAAATTCTCTCTGATTAAGAAAATTTAATTCCAATCTGAAGTGGCAGAGTCCAGAATTTATAAAGAAAGCTGAAAGTAAAATCAGAACTTCCATAAAAAAAAGAGCAGAACAGTGCTTAAGAATAATGTGAGTAGTCACCTTTATTTCTACTGAATCAAAGTAATTTCATACCATGAGGGGCACTCACACAATGGAAGTATTTGTTAGTACCTAAGGGTAGAGCCTATCTGTCTTAATATAGACACCTAAATATCTGACATCCAATTCTAGGATAGTTTCTGGAGGCTCCTCTCATCAATAGACAAAGTCAAACAATTCCAGGGGAAAAGACAGCCAAAAATACCTTAGAGAGATCATATAAAGATTAAGTGAGCTGTAGATTACCTAAACTTTACATCAAAACATTATGTGAACTGAAATTCACTCTTAATTAACTCAGACCTCTTTCAAGGAAGAAACTCTAATATAAATACACAGAATGTAAAATAGAATTGCTGAAAATCTTCCACTCTCCTGCTGTGAACACAGCATTTCTGCAGACATTTTACCCATGTTTTTCCACACAGTAATATTGCAGAGAACAGAGGATATGGCTTCCACTTCTCACTTTATAACCTATCTGACTGTCTGTAGTGACTTCTCTAGAATTTTTGCTTTTTTTCTTTTATTATAGTTTGATTTATAGAGTATATTTCTGTGGCCTAGAATCCCTCAGATAACATGTACTACAAAAATGGAAAGAATCTAAGTTGTACTGCAATCGTAAGCTTTTCTTGCTGGAAATCAAATATGTGGAATAACTGGAATGTGATTCTACGCTAAGAAAAGTGCTTTGCTTTGCACAAAGTAGCCCCACCAGACTGCTCTTATGTTGCACACGTATACATGTCAAGGATCGTGTTAGTTGCATTTCAGAATGCATAGGATTATAGAATCAATTTTGTGGGTGAAAGGTTTTCTTATTCTGTGGGAAATGTGGCTGAGACTCAATTTGATTTTTTCTGATTGTTGAAATTTTCTTCACTTCACAGTGTATTTACAGGTATTTTTAGACAGGTCCCATGAAAATAGAGAGCCAAAGATCTGGTTATTAGCTGACTTTAGCCCTCTTTTCTATATGAATTTTTAACAATAATTGAATAATTGTCTTCATTTTCTTTGCAGAGAGCTTGACATAACAACTATCGATTTAGTTATTCATTGAAGCATATGCTGGATATTTGCATATTGAGAGGTTTTACGCTTTTCACAGCGAACACTAGTAAGAGGAGGATAACATTTTTGTAACGAGATTAAAAATAATGAAGAAAATTAAGGACATTTAGCAAACAGACAATGGGACAGAGTAATCACACTGAAGCATGTACTTGCCAAGAGAACACGCTTTGTGAGTACACACTAATTTTAGAATATTCTTGCAGATTGAGCTGGAGAATTCTCTGAAGCTATACAAGCCTATTTGCGTACTCCATGCTGGGGAGTTTGTTCACAGTAGCCTTGGGAGACTGGGAACTGATAATGATAGCTGTCATGATTCAAATATAAATCCTTTCCATTGGATTGTGTTAGAAATAGTTGAGCAGTAAATATGTGAAATGCAAGAAGAACATATATCTAGATTTTATATAATTATCCAATTTTCCAACTATTAATCTACAGTTGTAATCTCACAACAAGAAAAATCTATGTAAATTAGAAAGAAGGGAATACAAATATATCTATAATTTCTAAATGCTTTTAATCCTTTTTTTATGTCTGATAATGGCATGTATTTGTAACAATTGCAGACAAGGCAAAATGAAACAATAAATATCTGTGTACTTGCTTAACATTTTTTAAAAGAGTTACTTATTTTACATAATTTTAGTTTTCTTTTTCATAACACTATTATTGTTGAAGATTCAAAGTTTTAAAAATCTGCATATTTTGAAAGACTAAAGAGGACTAGTATTTTGTTTTCTGTACTTTATATTTGTTTCTGTACTATAATAGGAGTTCTATTGCTGTAGAAATCTGTCCCACTATACACAGGATGAAATAAATGAGGAGGAATGTGTGCTAAAAGAGTGATCTCGAAGTTTTTATATTTTTACTATCTGATTTGCATAATGTTGATATTTTACTAACTAAAATAACATAGAAACAACAGAGCTCACCAGTGCTACTCTACCAAAATGTCCCTGGATTAACAAATCCTTCCCAAAAAGAAGTTCACTGCTCTCAAGGGATTATTTCTGACCCCATTGGCCTCTCTACTAAATTCCTGTAGTTCTCAGTGAAACCAGATTGCATTTGATCTGAAAATCATGGATACAACTTGACAGTTCCTGGATGGGAGGAGTTTTTCCCATATGCCCTGCTCTATTCTCACCTTTTGCTTAGGCTCCAAAGAGAAGGGTCAACTATGGTGTCATTCATAAGGACGTGAGATCAATAAGCCTGAGGCAGCAAAAGTGCAGCTGGTAAAAGCTGGCAATGCATCCTGATCAAATCATTCATCCATGACTAAATTTTCTGTGCCAATCTAAAGACGCAAACTATTTTTTCCACTTATACATACATCTATATATAATAAATATATTTGGTACCTGAAATCAGTTATACAACCATGTTATCACTAAGATTCTGGAATGAAATAGTAATTGAAAGTCAGTAACACAGCTTATAAAACATTTTTGAAAAAAAAAAGCAGCTCTTTCCTTCTGCTATTCTCAACATGTTGGGTTTTACTATAGTAATACTTTAATAAAAATAAAATAATATCAATAGATAATTTTTGGAGAACGAATAGCAGGGAATTCTGAGATTCCAATAGTTCAACCATTGATTTTATCAAATTTTATTTTGTATACAAAGTCTAAAATCATATTTATATTAAAAAAA